>NC_045970.1:51766960-52066960 GCF_010909765.2 Amblyraja radiata | reverse complement strand
CGAGTGAATCCCTTACCACACATGGAGCAGGTGAATGGCCGCTCCCCGGTGTGAATGCGCTGGTGGGTAAGCAAACTGGACGCTTGAGTAAATTCCTTCCCACACAGGGAGCAATTGAACGGCCTCTCTCCCGTGTGAGTTCGCTGGTGTATCTGCAGGTTGGACGAACCAGTGAATCCCTTTCCACACACCGAGCAGGTGAAAGGTCTCTCACCAGAGTGAATGCGCTGGTGAGTCAGGAGGTTGGATGTCTGAGTGAATCTCTTTCCACACACTGAGCAACTAAAGGGCCTCTCCCCTGTGTGACTGCGCCAGTGGGTCTCCAGCTTTGATGGATAACTGAACCCCTTCCCACAGACACCACATTTATAGGGTTGCTCGCCTGTATCATTGCACTTGTGCATCATCAAGCTATCTGACCCACTGAACGTCCGGTCACATATAGAGCAGGTGTATGGTTTCTCATGGCTGTGAATGTTGCAGTGATTTCTCAGGCTATGCAACTGGGTAAAACTCTTTCCACAGTCAGAGCACTGGAACACTCGTCCTCTCGTGTGTGTATCTCGGTGCTTTTCCATCCACACTAATGTTTTAAATCGTTTTCCACATACAGAACAAACAAACATTTCTCCTTCCACGTTCAATGGACGATGATACCCTGATGCTGAAGAGTGAAGCGACTCTGACGGATCTTGTTTAGATGATTCGTTGGAGTCTCCTCTCTGGACATTCTTTTCTTCTATTGCCCTGTCAAATAAAATTCCAAAATCATCACAGTAAGTTCAAGATAAAAATTTAAAACATTCTTTCTATTTTTGTTCTGCATTATTCCACTCTATCTAAATCTACACGAAAATTATTATTCATTGCCTAGTAGCCAATTATTTACATCCAGTCCCCAGGGCTGTTGCGATCTATAAAAAGAGGCAAAAGAAGAGATTGCTGGGGTATTGGTGCAGATCATTGTATTGTCTTTACCCACCGGACTGATAAATCAGGAAATAGGAGGCCAGTGAGCCTACGTCAGGGTAAAATAAATTATTTAAGAAAATGTAGAAACATGAAACTAGATGCGACTTGCCAAAAAGTCACAAAGTGCTGGAGTAACTCAGCAGGTCAGCGAAGAGAATCTGAAGAAGGGTCCCATCATGAAACGTCACCTATCCATGTTCTCCAGAGATGCCGCCTGACCCGTTGAGTTACTCTTGCATTTTGTATCTTTTTTTAATTCAAGAAAATGCTGACTACACTAATTCATATATGCTTTTTCTACATGCATTCAGAAAAGCAGTCTTATTGGGGTAGCCAGCATGGCTTTGAGCATGGATGATCATGTCTCTCCAAATTGATTAAGAAAATATCTTACAAATTTATTTTGAGGTGGTGATGAAAATGATTGATGAGTTTAGGGCAGTGGACATTATATTTGTGATATGAGTAAAGCTTTTGACACGATTCGTCATGGTAGACTTATCCAGCAGATTAAGGCACACAGTAACAGGCATATTAATAACAATGAATACTGAAATATTTAAAAGTACCTTGAGATTCCTATTTATCAGAGTTGCAATTTCAACACCAGGGCTGCACCTCAGATGTCTGAAGAAAGTACAGGTGGATATTCCCAAAGCAATCCTATAAAACTGTTAGCAGAGACCTGAAGTTTACATTCCAGTTAAAAAAAAGGATAAAAGAGAAAAAAAAGGTATATGTACGACCGTCTGCCTAACGTGAGAGGTGCAGAAATATTTAAGAAAAACAAAATTTACAAAACAAAACAAAATTAATATTCATACAACATAGAATAGTACAGTGCAGCTCAGCAACCGGCCTTTCAGCCCATGATGCCAAGACCAACTGCACATAATCCCTAACCCTACATTCTCTGCATATCGGTGTGCCTATCCAAAATTCTCTCAAATGCCACGGTCATACACGGCTCAAGAGTCGCCCGTGGCTGACGCTCCCAGGAGGCTGTGGCCCTTGTTCGACTGAATTCAAAATCCGGCAGATCGTGGCTTCAGGGTGAGACCGCCGAGCAGGTCCTCTCAGCCTATGTTGAGATTTCAAGATTCAGTTTAATTGTCTCATGTACCAATTAAGGTATAGTGAAATTTGAGATACCTTGTGAGATTTAACATGCGATCAACAGAATGAAGGTTTGATGGCGTAAACGCGAAGTCTATGACTCTAAAGAGTTTCCAATGGCCACAGGCCTAGAAAAAAAGATTAAAGTAAATGTACTCAAAAGAGAGTTAGATACAGCTCTTAGGGCTAACAGAATCAAGGGAAAAGTGAGAAAGCAGGAACAGGGTACTGATTCTGGATGATGAGCCATGATCATATTGAATGGCCATGCTGTCTCGAAGGGCCGAATGGCCAACTCCTGCACCTATTTTCTAAGTTTCTATGTAAGGATAGATTTTTGTTCGGCACCAGAAACTGCTAGAGTATATTCAAAATGTACTTTAAAAAATAAATAGTTTCAGAGTAAACGGAAGCAGGACTTGTTGATCAGCTATTGCAGATCAGCTATTGCAGGCTCATGCAGCACACAGGGTCTCATGCTCTGAACACATAATAGCAATGGTGAGCCATTTGCTACCTCAGGCATGCTAAGCTGTGAAATAAAATTCAGATTCATCATGAAATTCAGTCCTGCACCACTGCATTAATATTATAGCTTGATTTCTTTGATATCTGGCTACTAAACACTACAACCTCAAATAAGCTCTGAACTACAATAGATTATTATTATTATTATTGCACCACTATTGTTTCTTTTTAGGTGTATGTATTCGTGCATGTGCGTAAGTATATATCTATCTATACTATTACTAAAAGTCTCATTTTGACTACTTCCTGTCTATGTTGTAAATATATTTTATAAAAAACGCTACCCTATATCACTATGATTTTTTCACCCTGTTACTCACCGTCCTCCTCTCCTCCAACCACCCCAAAGTTTTTTTGGATCGGTGAAATAATAAAAAAGTTATGAATGTTTAAAAAGATCAGCAGATTGGTCTTCTCGCCTGTCATTCACCATGAAGGTAACGCCCCTTCCGTCACCCGTGCTTTATATCGCCCCAAAACTCATGAATTAATCTGGTTAATCCTGGTTCCACCATCTCTATTGTAAGTATATCCTTTCTCGGTAGAGGGAGCAATCTGGGCACAGTATCTCCACATTACTATAAAATGTCATGAAGTACCGGTGATCTTTACTCCTTTTTCAAATCCTGGTGCTAAAAAGTGCTGCTGGATTTCCTCCCTATTGTTTGGGATTATTCGGGGGTTATTCAAAGGTGGTAGCATCCATTTCCTCAAATCTAGAACCTTTCTTCAGAAAATGTGTTCTAATATATATTGCAAACAGATGGGACACAAAGTGCTAGAGTAAATCAGGAGGCCAGGCAGTATCTCTGGAGAAAATGGATGTGACGTTTCAGGTCAAGACCCTTCTTCAGACTATCTGTTATCATACAGATAGGCAGTCTTTTCCTGTATGCATCAGCTAAATGCAAGACAATGTGGTATGTTAATTGACCAACGTCAGACCAAAATCTTCAGCTCTCCACCCCGGGGCGGAAAAACTATCCAGCAGGCAAAGAGTACGTTTTTCTGGCCTGGACTGGCTGATTTTGTGCGTGAGAAAGTAAAAGCCTGCATAGTTTGCAACAGCCTAGCTCCGCACCACCCCAAACAACCGCTTCTCTCACACCCTACACCGGACTTACCCATGTCCACTCTGGGTGGTTTGAGATCGATTTGCTCAATAGTCTTACCTCTGGCATGGTCATCCAGAAACTTACAAGCCACTTCGCTGTCCACGGGGCGCCGATCCAGCTGCTCTCTGACAATGGCAGTCAATTCTCCAGTCAACTCTTCAGGGGTTTTTGCTAAATGATGGGATTTCCGCCACATTACCAGCAGCCCCGAATACCCGCAGTCCAACGTCCTGGCTGAACACGCGGTAATAAGCGCCAAACAATTAATGGAACAATCACACAGGGCCGGCTCCGATGTCTATCTCGACTTGCTTAACCTGCGGAACATCTCCCACGACCCGATTCTGGGGTCCCCTGCGCAGTGCCTCATGTCACAGAGAGTGGTGAATCTGTGGAATTCTCTGCCACAGAAGGTAGTTGAGGCCAGTTCATTGGCTATATTTAAGAGGGAGTTAGATGTGGCCCTTGTGGCTAAAGGGATCAGGGGGTATGGAGAAAAGGCAGGGATGGGATACTGAGTTGGATGATCAGCCATGATCATATTGAATGGCGGTGCAGGCTCGAAGGGTCAAATGGCCTACTCCTGCACCTATTTTCTATGTCAAGGCAGACTCGCAATTCTCTACCTATGGCTAAGCAGATGCTACAGCTACAAGTTCGCACACCGGCAACAGTTCATTTCCAGCTCCAGCAGTGTCGAGATGCCCAGAAGAAACATTACGACAAGCCCAGCACTCCGCTCCCGCCACTTACCAAGGGCAAGTCGTGCGTTTGCAGTCACCCAGAGGCTACAAACGCCTGGGTGTCGTTCTGCGGTCCACCGCGGAGCCACACTCATACCTGGTCAGTGTTGACAACGGCATCTACAGATGCAGCCGCCAGCACCTCCGCCCGGTTAACGAGCCAGCACCTCTATATCAATATCCTGACCAACCGGCCGTGACCCCTTCACGGTGCAACGGGATTGCTCCCATGGCCGCCGGCCGACCCGAGTCCGATTGCTTCACCGGCCGCCTCACCACTACAGCCGCTGCCATTACAGTCCCCGCTTTCGCCCACAACGCCGGCAAGAACACTATCTTCTCCTGTTCAATCTCCAGTGAAGGAAGATGAGGGGTACTACCGTACACGTGCAGCACGTGTTTGCAAGCGAACTTCTAGAATTGGAAAATTCACCGGCTATGTCTGAACTGTGGACGACCCGCTTTATTTTACGCGTTTGCATGATGTCTAAGTAAAATGCACTCACCCAATACTGATGTTTTACAATATATTCCGCCAAATGTTTTTTTGTATCATGCATTGCCTCTTTAAGAGGAAGGATGTAGATTAACTATATTAATCCATGCCACTACACATATTATGCATGCTACAAATTCCACCTAGTAATCCAGTCCAGGTTTTGGGCATCATGAGCCCTTGGCAGCCTGTCGGTTTTGGTTACTGCGGTCAGAAGGTAGCTGTTTCGAAATGCACAGCTGTGTATTATTCTCTCACTCCTTTAAATCTTAAGAAAAGACTGCTGACTTTGTAATGAATCGCATAAATCAATATCCATACCATTGTAATAAAGATGAATGAAGCTTTCAGAACATAATTATATTGGCACTTGGCACATTGAGCATGGTACTTGACATATTTGTAATTGCACTGGCCAGTAGTTGGTCATGTTGACTTCTAGCCTGCCATGCCATGAGTTAAGTTGGATCTAATGTGCTTTTTTCCCTGTAAAGGTATCTGTTTTAAGGTATGTCATATACTTGAAGGTAGTCTGGGAGAGACTTTGATATAGGTTTTATTCATGTCCTAAACTCATTGTAGCTTTGGTCTTTTGTCAAGGATTTAAACTTAGGAATTTGGGTATTAAAAGGCGTGACTTTTTAAGTTGCAGTACAAGCATTTTAATATTGAAAGCAATTTGCATTTTGAACTTTTATATTTGCATGCTTTAAGATGTACTTTGGAAATTTACATAATCATAACTGCACCCAGCAGTACTTCCTGATGACACAAAATGCTGGAGTAACTCAGCGGGTGAGGCAGCATCTCTGGAGAGAAGGAATGGGCGACGTTTCGGGTCGAGACCCTTCTTCAGACTGTTATCAGGGGAGGAGACGGGACAAAGATAGAAAGTAGTCAGAGACATTGGGAGAACTGGGAAGGGGATGGAGAGAGAAAGCAAGGGCTATCTGAAGTTAGAGAAGTCAATGTTCATACTGCTGGGGAAATATGAACTATTTCGCTGGGTAGTAAACCACCCAAGAGAAATATCAGTCTGAAGAACGGTCTCGACCCGAAACGTCGCCTATTCCTAACGATGCTGCCTCATCCGCTGAGTTTCTCCAGCATTTTTGTCTATAAGCGAAATAGGAGGTGCTGTTCCTCCAATTTGCGCTGAGCCTCACTCTGACAATGGAGGAGGCCCAGAACAGAAAGGTCATATTGGTAATGGGAGTTGAAGTGCTGAGCCACCGGTAGATCAGGTAGGTTAAGACGAACTGAGGTTAATAGGGGATCCCACTACTGGTCACATCTTCTGACCTCCACTCCTTTCTGCTTTCTGCAGAGACCATCCCCTCCGAAACTTTCTGGTCATCTCGTCCCTCCCCACCCAAACCACCCCCTCCCTGGGTACTTTCCGCTGCAACCACAGGAGATGCAACGCCTGTCCCATCACCGCCCTTCCCCCCCCCCCCCCACCCGACTCCATCAAAAGACCCAAACAGTCTTTCCAGGTGAGGCAGAGGTTCACTTGCACCTTCTCCAACCTCATCTACTGTATCCGCTGTTCCAGTGTCAACTTCTCAACATCGGCAAGACCAAGCGCAGGCTCGGCGATCGTTTCGCTAAACACCTCCGCTCAGTCCGTCTTAACCTACCTGATCTCCCGGTGGCTCAGCACTTCAACTCCCCCTCCCATTCTCAATCTGACCTTTCTGTCCTGGTCCTCCTCCATTGTCAGAGTGCGGCCCAGCACAAACTGGAGGAACAGCACCTCATATTTCGTTTGGGTAGTTTGCACCATAGCAGTATGAACATTAACTTCTCTAACTTCATATAGCCCTTGCTTTTCCTATCCCCTCCCCCTTCCCAGTTCTCCCACTACTCTTACTGTCTCCACCTACTTTCTAGCTTTGTCCTGCCCCCACCCCTGACATCAGTCTGAAGAAGGGTCTCGACCCGAAACGTCGCCCATTCCTTCTCTCCAGAGATACCGTCTCACCAGCTGAGTTACTCCAGCAATTTGTGTCTACCTTCGATTTAAACCAGCATCTGCAGTTCTTTCTTACACAGTACTTCCTGATGGGTTGTTTATAAAGTAGTACTATGGCAAGTCACTATTTGGCATGCTAAATATTTTGAACTAGTTAACTTGCATAATAAAAGATTGCTTCTCCTAAATTGTATTTATAGGTGTTAGAATAATATGCCTCAACAGGTCAAGGATCGCTGCATTGTGCTTGAACAGGTTAAAGAAGATGTCCATAAGTGGAAGACATGATGAATATTGCTTGGAAAGTTTTACCCAATCTCGGAAAGCTACCTGTTCTTATGGAGATTTGGAACGCAGAAGGTTGCACCTTAATGACTTTCGAAGCAACAGAATCATAGCGACTAAACACTTACAATCATTGGATCAACAAGGTGGAAAGCCACTGTGTTTACAAATTGCTTTATTTTATGTAAAAGTGTACAGCTCATAATTTTTGTTCATTGTGTGAAAGTAAAACAAGAATGCAGGAATTGCTTCTGGGAAACAAAAAGTTGTCTATCAAATCAGCACTATGAAAGGACTGTTCCTTCTGCAATCCAACATTGCATGCAGTTCTGATTGCCCCATTGCAAGATGGATGTGGGAGCACAGGAAATGGTGCAGAGGTGATGTACCTGAATAATGCCTGGATTAGGGGTTTACTTTCAAGATACAGTGTGGAAATAGGCCCTTTGACCCACCTAGTCTGCGCCACCAGCGATTCACGAACACCAACACTGTCCTACGCACATGAGCGACAATTTTACATTTATACCCAGCGAATTAGCCTACAAACCTGAACGTTTTTGAAATGTGGGAGGAAACCGGAGCTTCCCAGAAAAAACCCACGCAGGTCATGGGAAAACGTACAAACTCCGTATAGACAGCACCTGGATCAAACCCGAGTCTCTGGATGTGTGAGGCAGTAACTCTACCACTGGGCCACCGTGGTGCTCACTCATTAGCTACAGGGAGACATTGGACAGACTTGGATTGTTTTCTCTGGAATGCCGAAGGTTGCAGGGAGACCTATTAGAGGAATATCAAATTATGAGAGGTATAAGTAGGTAGACAGAACCTTTTTCACAGGATGGATTAAAAATATACTAGACACAGGTTTAAGGTGAGAGGAGCCAAGATTAAAGGAGATGTGCGGGCAAGTTGTTTTCACACAGAGAGTGGCGAGTGCCTGTAATGAATGCACTGTTGGAGGTGGTGGTTGATAGTGGCGCTTTTGATACTTTTGGATAGGCATATGGACATGCAAGGATATGGATAGGTGCAGGCAGATTTGGTCTTGCCTTCATGTTCAGCCCAGACTTTGAGGGCTGAAGGGCCTGTTGTTTTGCAGCACCATTTGCAGCTTTGGACTTTAGAGGTACAGTGCGGAGACATGCCCTTCGGCCTACTGAGTTCATACCAACCAGCGATCACCCCATACACTAACACTATCCTACACACTGGGGACAATTTACAATAGTACCAAAGCCAATTAACCTATAAACCTGTACTTCTGTGGGAGGAAACTGGAGCACCCAGAGAAAACCCACAACGTCATAGGGAGAATGTACAAACTCCATAAAGACTACACCCATAGTCAGAATCGAATCCGGGTCTCTGGCGTTGTAAGGCAGCAGCTCTACTGCTATGCCACTATGCTGCCCAAATTCTATGTATAAATGGAAAAATTACAATAGGGGATGCTCTGAGGTCACTTTTTGCACATATACATTAATCTTTAAAGGTAGCTGAGAAAATGGCATGTAAAGTTTGTGGAATTCATAAATAGATGCATGGTGCATAGATAGATGAAAAGTATGCTTCAACTACAACTGGAGCATTAAGTCCAAAGCTGGTTGTCTCATTTCAGCAAGAATGTGAAGATTGCACTGAGTTTAGTTTTTAGAGATAGAGTGTGGAGGAAGGCCCTTCGGCCCACCTAGTCGGCACCAACCAAGAATCCCTGCACTTTAACATCCACTAGGGACAATTTTACACTTATACCGAGCTAATTAACCTACAAACCTATACATCTTTGGAATGTGGGAGGAAACCGAAGATCTCAGAGAGTGGTGAATCTCTGGAATTCTCTGCCACAGAAGGTATTTGTGGCCAGTTCATTGGCTATATTTAAGAGGGAGTTAGATGTGGCCCTTGTGGCTAAAGGGATCAGGGGGTATGGAGAGAAGGCAGGTACAGGATACCGAGTTGGATGATCAGCCATGATCATATTGAATGGCGCTGCAGGCTCGAAGGGCCGAATGGCCTACTCCTGCACCTATTTTCTATGTTTCTAAAACCCATGCAGGTCACGGGGAGAACGCACAAACTCCATACAGACAGCACCTGGAGTCGGGGTCGAACCCGGGTCTCTGGCGGTACAAGTGCTGTAAGGCAGCAACTCTACTGCTGCACCACCGTGCCACAAGATACACAAGTAATAACCACAAGGATGTTGCCATGCCAAGAAGATTTCAGCTATGAGGTAAGATTTGACAGGCTAGAGCTGTTCTATTTGGAACAGCGTGGCTAAGGGAAGCCTTAACTGCAATTTACGTGGAGATTGCACAGAATTAGCAAGAAGGAGCCATTTCCTTGGTCAATGCAAGGGGGCACAGATGTAAAAAGTAATTGTTGGAAGAATGAGGGGAAATTGGGAAAATTGTTGTCAACCAGCTGATGGCCGAGTTCTGTAACTCACGGCTTGAAATGGTGGCATTTACAAAGACTCCTATCTCTCACAATCTTTTTCTAACCGTGCGTAAATTTGCTTTACACTTTAAAATACAAGTATTTTTGTCTATTTCATACTACCCATGTGTTTTTGAAGTTGATCAATAACAAAAACATTTGCATTCAATCAAACCCACGTGGTCATAGGGAGAACATGCAAATTCCACACATTCACCACCCGATATCAGGGTCTAACCTGCGGCTGGTGATGTGAGTCAGCAGGTCTATCAACTCTGCCTATTTAAAGCATTTATTTTCAGAGACTAGGTACCAGACTCCTCAATTAATTTTGCCCTGGTTAAGGCCTTTGTCCATCTGTGGACTCTAACCAGTCCTACAGAACCTGAAAACAAGACTTGCTGCATTCCACAGGTACACAAAATTCCACATGTGTATTCCACATTCTGATTCGCAAATAGCCACTGGGAGAATCATAGCAGTTGAAGTGCAGATTAAACTAAAAGCAGCTGCTTACTTGGGTTGTGGCTCTGAGGGTGGTCTTTCACCTTCCTTTGTCCTGTTCTGCACCTCCTGATCTCCTTTGATGTCCACAAACTCTGGCTCAGGTTCTGCTGACAGTGCCTGTTCAGAATCCACTTTCTTTGGATCCTCTTTACTCTCCGCAGGAGTCGCACCAACAGGTTCTGGTGGCCTTTCAGGATCCATTGTCTTCTTCTGTCTCTCTTGGAGATCACAGGGTGAAATTCTGCCTTTATCAAAGACCAAAAGGAAGAAAGAGTGAGCAATCACATTAGCTGCATTTTTTTTAGTACTTTCTGATACCCTGCAGGAGAGTGTAAATGGTTCCTATTGTGAAAGGAACAGCAGCCACTGCTCCCCTCCTTGTCACTCCCCCAGGCACCAGTTGACTGCTACTCACAAGCACCTCTCCTATTTCACACTTGGGGAAATTAGTATAGGTTAAAATGTGCTCTCCTGTTTGGAATGTCTGATTTATATATGTAACCATTTCACACTAGTATTACTTTCACTTCCTCTCAGACATCGTTGCAGGAAAAGGCAGTAGAGAGCTTTTGATTATTCAGACATTGTAAACGCATGAAGCCAGACTAACAGGTCGTGGGACAGTTTATACTTAGTCAAGGCCAAGATCTTGTTCCTGGCCTTAAAGAGAGTTAGATTTAGTTCTTAGGGCTTAAGGGATCAAGCTATATGGGGAAAAAGCAGGAATGGGGTACTGATTTTAGAAGATCAGCCATGATCATATTGAATAGCAGTGCTGGCTTGAACGGCACCTATTTTCTATGTTTCTATGCTATACCAGGTCCAACACACATTCCCACATGTGCCACTAACATGCAATATACAAAGATACAGAAAGTCAGCTTCTAAAGTCAGGGGCGGTACTGTGCGCAGCGGTAGAATGGTTGCCTTACAGCGCCAGAGACCCTGGTTCAATCCTGACAATGGGCGCTTGCCTGTAGAGTTTGTATATTCTCCCCGTGGCAACGTGGGGTTTCCCCACGTGCTCCGGTTTCCTCCCACATTCCAAAGACATACAGGTTTGTAGGTTAATTGGCTTGGTTAAATTGTAAATTGCCCTTAATGTATGTAGGACCGTGATAGTGTACAGGGATCTCTGGTCGGTGCGGAGTCCGTGGGCCGAAGGGCCTGTTTCCGCGCTGTATCTCTAATCTAAATTAAACACCGGTCTTTTTATCCAGAGCAATTATCTATCTATATTACTAAAACTCTGATATTGACCACTTCCTGTTGTTCTGTATATTGATCTTAGAAAAAACGCTACCACATCTTACTCACAGTCCCCCTCCGCTGCGCAGGACAAGAGGATTTTTCCCATCGATGAAAAATAAAAGAGTCATTAGTGTTTTAAAAATGTTGAGATTCTCTCTCCTGAAGGCCATGCCCCTTCCGGAGGGACTATAAAACCTGAAAGTGTTCAGTGCCTCAGTCAGTCTCTGCAAAATGGGGGAGCGAGAGGGTCACGTCTCTCAGTCTGAGCTGTGAATAACACTGAACACGTCTACTAAACTGCCAGTGGTTTTACTGACCTGTCAGTGCCCATAATGTGGTTTGAAAATATAGTTTGGAAATGCTAAAGCTGTGTTGCCTTTGGTTTGGAAATGCTAAAGCTGTGTTGCCTTTGGTTTGGAAATGCTAAAGTTGTGTTGCCTTTGGTTTGGAAAAACTAAAGCTGTGTTGCCTTTGGTTTAGAAATGCTAAAGCTGTGTTGCCTAATTAAAGTTGCCTTGCCTAATTAAAGTTGCCTTGCCTTCTATATAATTAAAAGTCTAATCTTGACCACTTCCTGTGTGCGCTTTATATTGATTTTATAAAAAAAACTCTACCATGTACGGCTGTGATTTTTGGCCATCTTACTCAGTCCCCCTCCACTCATCAGGTCCCATCGACGAAAAATAAAAGTTATTAGTGTTTAAAAAATGTTGAGATTCTCTCTCAATCATGCCATGAAGGCCACTCCTGGTGGGGACAATAAAGCCCAGAAGTGTGGGCATGGCTCAGTCTCTGCAAGATGGAGGAGGGAGAGGTCATGACTCGCTGTCTTTAGTGACCTTGCACCCTGCTTGAAATGATATGAAACTGCACTTGAATTTGGTGGCCTTGCACCCTGCTTGAAGTGGTAAGAAACTGCACTTGAATTTGGTGGCCTTGCACTCTGCTTGAAGTGGTATGAAACTGCACTTGAATTTGGGGGCCTTGCACCCTGCTTGAAATGGAATTTCAAGGAATAGCCGCGAGTCAACTGCCAGCCCACCAGCCGGAGTGAGTGAGCTGCCAGTACAACAGGCTTGAGTGACTGAGCTGCCAGCCCAAGAATCCATTCAGCCCACAATGTCCATACTAGCCCTCTGGAAACCAGTCCCTTCAGCCCCCCCTCCCCCCTCCCCCTCCCCCTCCCCCCCCCCCCCCCCCCCTCCCCCTCCCCCCCGGCCATCAATATTGGAATTGGTGGAGAGGTGGAATATTGCGTTGGGGGACCAGCCTTCCCATGTGATGCTGGGACCCAACGGGTCCCACTTAGCCTAGTACATAACTAAAACTCTGATTTTGTTATCTTCCGGTTTGGCAGTCATTCTATTTTGCACAATAGCGCAACATGATAGCGCTACGAATTTTCTCCAGCTTACTCACCGTTCGCCTATGCTGCGATTGCACCAAATTTCGTTCTGATCGGTGGAAGCTGGTAAGAGTTATCGATGTTTCAAAATCTTAAAAACTCTCCTGCCATTCAGCGTCGCGTCGATTGGTCCCTTCTACTGTCACTCCGCGGGACGGTCAACCCTTTCTGCGCCTTCGCATCTTTACTGCAGCTGTGGGAGGCTCTCCGAGCTCTCTCTCCCCCCCCCACACCACTCCCCCTGTCCACACACACCCCTATCCCACAAACCCCTTCACGGCCACAACCACCCCGCCCACACACCCCTCTCCCTCACATAACCCCCCGCACACACCTCTCCCCCACAACCCCTTTGCCCACCCTGTCCACACATACCCCCCTCCCAAACCCCTCCCCCCCACAATCCCCCCCGCCCACACACCCCTCTCCCTCACAACCCCTCCTCCCCCCACAACCGCCCCTCCCCACCCACAAACCCCCTCCTCCACAACACCCCCTGCCCACAATCCCCCCTCGCCCACACACACCCCTCCCCTCCACACCACCCCGGCCACACACCCCTCCCCCCAAACCACCCCCTCCCTCCCCCCCCCACATCCCTCCTCCTCCCCACTCCCCCTCGCAAACCTTTTCCACCCACATACACACTTCTCCTCCCACCCCACCTCCACCGCACACCCCCCATGGTGACTGGGACACAACGGGTCCCACTTAGTCTAGTGGATTATAAATTGTAGATACTGTAATCTGGAAAACACAAGCTGCCTGAGATACTTCCAAAAAGTTAATTTGCAAGTTAAATCAGTAATAAGGAAGGCAAATTCAATGCTAGCATTTATCTCAAGAGGACTGGAATATAAAAACAGAGATGTCATGCTGAGGCTCTATAAGGTGCTGGCCAGGCCCAATGTGTAGTAGTGTGATCAAATTTGAGCCACATATCTGAGGAAGGATGTGCTGGCTCTGGAGAGGAGGTTTACATATGATGAGCATTTGACAGCACTGGGCCTCTACTAACTGGAGTTTAGAAGGTTGAAGGGGGATGACATTGAAGTTTACAGAATAATGAAAGGCATAGAGTGGACGTGGAAAGGATGTTTCGACCGGTGGGAGAGTCCAGGACCAGATATCATAGCCACAGAATTAAAGGGCGCTTTTTCAGAGGCCACCCTGGCCATTCCCTTATTTCTGCTTGGACGATCAGCCATGATCATATTGAATGGCGGTGCAGGCTCGAAGGGCCGAATGGCCTACTCCTGCACCTATTTTCTATGTTTCTATGTCTTTGGAGTGTGGGAGAAAACTGGAGCACCCAGGGAAAACCCACACAGTCACGGGGAGAACATACAAACTCCGTACAGAGGGGACACGTAGTCAGAATCGATCCCGGACCTCTGGCGCTGTAAGGCAGCAACTTGACTGCTGCACCACTGTGCCGCCCTGACTGTTGACTGCTATCCTGAACCAGCCAACCTTTTTTTACAGCCCATTCCAGGACGTGTTGCAAACTCAGTTTTAACTCTACCATTTCCTTCGCTCCATAGATTCTGCTACACCCGCTGAGTTTCCCCAGCAATTTTGTGTACCTTCGATATTCCAGCATCTGCAGTTCCTTTTTGAACACTTTAACTCTACTTCATTTGGTTATTCTCTCACTGTATTTTAATATATTTGGCACTTGAATCTGGCACTGCCCTGCTGTTTTGCACTAGCCGTTCTATTTAATGTTGTATTTATCATTACTATATGTACACTGTTTACTTTGTGAGCTTCAAGTGAATTTGCAAGAATTGCATTGGACACTGGTGTATATGGCAATGAACTAATCTGCCCCTATATTCTTGCCAGGCACCGATCCCTGACCCGCACTTAGTGTTGAGGGCTATCTTTCCTCACAGCTGCAATTTTCCATCCTTTGCAACATTCTCACATATCCTCACCGCAATCAAACATATCCTGTAATATGCCACCAACATTGCATGCACTGCTGTGGCCTGACAAATGTTTTATATAATTCAAGCCTTAACACTCTGTTCTTAAATCCTATGCATTAGCAAATAGAGGAAAAGGTCCAGAATGCATAATCACTTTATTAACTTATTAAAGGTAGTCGGTATTGTCCCACTACCTTTAAGGATTTGTGGATGAACCTCCAAGATTTTCCACACCACTAAAATCCGCTGATAAACTGTAATTTCTCTTGCCTTTTGGCACATCTCCAAAACCTCATACTTCTCAGCATTAAATTTCAATGGCCACTTTGCTGCCCAGTTAATCTAGTTCATCTTGCAGTAAAAAAGATTTCCTTTCACTGTCAAACATGTTAATTTCACAATTTTTTGTCATTCCCCCTACAATTCGTATATATAACAGAAGATCAGGGACTGAGTGTCAACCCTTTGCAATCCTGCTGGTAACAGCCTTTCAGTCACAAAAACAACTGTCAAATTTTACCCATTGATTTCTTAAAGCTAAATCCCGAATGTCCGCCAACCTAAATACTATTGCTTCCACTTGTGTTTTTCACGTCTCATAAATTGCTGACAGGTTAGTTCTTTATTCCTCCTTGGGATTGATCAGAATTCTATAGTGTAACCATGACAATAAGATTAGCCATTTTCTGTTCTCCAAACTAACCCATACAGCCATTTTTTATGATCATTCTTAACTATTATGTCTTCTCACAGGTACAAATTGCTGGAGTAACTCGACGGGACAGGCAGCATCTCTGGATAGAAGGAATGTGTGACGTTTCGGGTCGAGAAGGGTCTCGACCCGAAACGTCACCCATTGAGTCTGAAGAAGGGTCTTGACCCGAAACGTCACCCATTCCTTCTATCCAGATGCTGCCTGTCTCGCCGAGTTACTCCAGCATCTACCTTCAAAGTAAACCAGCATCTGCAGTTCATTCCCACACATGTCTTCTCAAAACTATAATTGTTTATTCAACCAGCACTGCCCATGCTACCTCTCCACAATATATCCTCTGAAAACTCCACAATACAGGTGACTGCAGATACTGAAATCTTGAGCAAAGCCTAAATGATGAAATAACTCTGCAGGTCTGGCAGAACTTCAGACCCAAACCATCCATTTCCCTCCACATGTCATTTGAGCCACTGAGTTCCTAAGCGGTTTGTTTTACCTAGAGAAGAGCTTTGGCCAGCAAAGATCAATCACATCTCCAGTGACTCTTACAGACTTCCACAGATATGCCATGGAAAGCATTCTATCTAGTTGCATGTTTAAGAAGGAATTGCAGATGCGGGAAAATCTAAGGTAGACAAAAATGCTGGAGAAACTCAGCGGGTGAGACACCATCTATGGAGCATATGGGGCTCCATAGATGCTGCCTCACCCGCTGAGTTTCTCCAGCATTTTTGTCTATCTAGTTGCATCAGAGCTTGGTTAGGGAACGGCTCTGCCAAGACCACAACAAATTCCAGAGTTGAGTGGATGTAGCCTAGTCTATGTATGCAGGGTCTCAATTCACAAAGTCACCCATTCCTTTTCTCCAGAAATGTTGCCTGACCTGCAGAGTTATTCCAGCTTCTTGTGTCTATCATACAAACCAGGCTCCTCCCAAATGACAGAAGCAAAATGCTGGAGTAATTCGGCAGGTCAGGCAGCATCTCTGGACAAAAGGAATAGGCTCTAAAGAAGGGTCCCAACTCGAAAGTTCACCTATTCTTTTTCTCTAGAGATGCTGCCTGACCCATTGAGGGACTCCAGGTATTTTGTGTCTATCTTTGGTATAAACAAGTATCTGCAGTTCCTTCTTACACACTCTTCACCAATGAGCCTATCTACACAACATTGCCTCAGAAAAGCAGCCAGCAAAATAACATACTTGTTCCACTGCTCTGCTCACGACAGGCAAAATATTCTACTGTCCAAAAGGCACAGAGGCTTGAAAGCACGCACCACCAAACTCAGGAACAGTTTCTTCCTCAGTTCACAGGCTTCGGATGAAGGGTCTCAACTAACATCTATGTTTTCCAGGGATGCTGCCTGAACCTCTGAGTTACTCCAGCACGTTGTGTCTGCTTCTAAACAGTTTCTACCGTCCAATTTGTCTCCACCTCATTGTGGACTTTGGCCGTTTTCTGCGGAACTGGTTTGCTACAATGCTGAGAACTATATTCTGCACTCCGTATCTTTTTCTTTGCTCTACTGATCTCCCTCAAGTTTGATTTGATTACATTCAGGTATATATATATTTACCTCGACCTGAAACGCCACCTATTCCTTCGCTCCATGGATGCTGCCTCACCCGCTGAGTTTCTCCAGCATTTTTGTCTACCTTCGATTTTTCCAGCATCTGCAGTTCTTTCTTATAGATATTTACCTGATCTGATTGGCTAGCATGCAGAACAAAGCTTTTAACTGTACCTGTGCATGTGTCGATAGTGAACCTAAGCCATGACCACAGTGAATGTTGGGGCTGAGTTGCCTCCTCCTGCTCCAGGTGCAAGTCCTTGAGTTGCACCTCATCTGTCATTGCATCCAGAGAGCACCTCAGTTACCCATTCGAATGGCGGGGGGGGGGGGGGGGAGTGTCGTGACGTCACGGGCCACGCCTCTAATTATGACCGGGATAAGATGGCGATGCGCATGCCCCGCGTTCTCAAAGATGGCGATCAATTTGCCCCCATCCCCCCAGTAACCAGGGGCCGTCCCTTGCACGGATCCCACAGCTATCACCCGCCGCCACAAATCAATGTCGAAACCTCGCCTGTACGGATGCCGCCCGGAAAATGCGGGCGTGTCCACAACCACTCATACCCACCCCCTTCCGTGGCGGCTCCACAACGCTGCTGCCTTTGTCCACCGGGTGTCCTGCGCCCGACTTGACGAACACGGGCCGCGCCCCGCGTCTGCGCACAAGCCCCGCCCCGATCGCCACCGCACCGGCGCTTCGCTGGTCCGTGCCAACCCCGACCGGAAACGGCGGGAGACCAGACCAAACCGCCAAGCAAACCGTCAACTGTCTCGGGCCCGCGCGCCGCCTCCAGCTGTCACTCACTCGCGCGCAAACCAATAGGGAGCGGCCCTGGCATCAGCCGACCCAGAGGCCCCTGTTCGTTGCACCAATGGGGCGCGAGGGCGGGCGCGGGTTGCAAGTTGCAAGATCGGGTCATTCGGGCGCTTTGCACTGGGCTACGTGTTTGTTGGGGAACGGTGCTCGTAATTCCTTGAGATAGGGTGGTGTTGTTCGTTGCAGAGGACACCGTCGGCCTTGATCTGCCGTTTTCACACCTCACCTTTCAAGTCTCCCCCCTCTCCCCTGACTCTCAGTCTAAAGGAGGGTCTCGACCCGAAACGTCGCCCGTTCCTTCTCTCCAGAGATGCTGCCCGTCCCGCTGAGTTACTCCAGCACTTTGTGTCTGTCTTCGTGTAAAACATAATCTGCAGTTCCTTTCTACACATACCGTTATGCAAAAATATTGCTCCTGTATCCAAACATTGAGTGTTTGGAAACATTTAAGGAGATCAAGATAAATCACATCCACAAAGAAACTGGAGCCCTTTGGATGGCCTGGTGTACAGAATGCCGAGTCAATCGAGAAAGGGTCAGATACCAAGTGCTTCGTGCAACTGAAAGCCTGGAAAAGTGTTGAGATTGCAAAGTGAAGTTAAAAGGGAAATTAGAAAAGACATGTCTATGAAAACTAAAGGCGTAAAATAGAAGATAGATCATATGTTTAATGCACAAATATACGAAGAGAAGAACTCAAGGGGGGTCCCGACCCAAAACGTCTTCCGTCCTTTCCCTCCACAGATAATGCCTGATCCACCGAGTTTCACCATGGCATTGTGTTTCCGAAAGAAAGTAGATTCGGTGCCAAATAAGCTCATCTCCATCTGGAGTCAGAGGACCTTTATAAAGTGCTTAATGTTTTTCTAACTATCTTTGCAAACGAGGGGGCGATGTTCTCAGGTGAACAAGCGAAACCGTGGATGGGATAAAGAGGAAGGGTGGCAGAGTCACAACGATAAGCAGAAATGCGTTTTAAGTATAAAGGGGGAACAGCATGCAATGTGATAAGCGGTTAACAAAGTAAGTCAAAGAACACATTAGCTCCTGAAAACTGGAGCATACAAATTGGCTAAACCGAAATGCAGACCAAAACAGTGGGATTTTGTTTTCAAGAAGCTGCAAGCGATCATAAAAAGATATAAAAAGACAAAAATAGATTCTCAGATCAATTGGGATCTTATGTGGGAACTTCGATAGATATATAAAATTAAATAAGCTAGCTAAGTGGGATCATTGGAGAATAAAAATGAGGCTGGAAAGGGGCAATCCTAGGTCAAATTCTTTACGAATGGAGAGAGTTGACGAGTGTTTAATTGTCAATTTACCAGCAGTGGAACAATGAAATAGCAGCATGAGATCATTCACACAATATCAATAAATAATATTTAATGAACAAAAAAAAAATTAATTTAATAGCCCCAATACTAGTGCAAAAAAAAAAGCCTTGTCCTCAGTTAAAACGAATGATGCTTGATCTTGTTGTTACATGAGATCTTATAGGGGCACGTCAGGACAGAAGTTGGGATGTTCTCGTCACTGGGATAGTGTTGAATAAAGGATCTTAGTTACAATATTAGGGGCAAAACATTTAAAACTGCGGTGCAAGCTATTGAGGACGAACCTGGAAAGAGAATTATAGAAGCCAGACCATTGGCAATGCTTAGAGCAGCACAGAAACAGGCCTTTCGGTCTAAACGTCCTTCTGGACTGTGACTCCAATCCGTGCTAATCCTAGAGACAGAAAAGACTGCAGATGCTAAAATCTGAAGCAATCTTTAGAGAGTGGCACAGTGGCGCAGCGGCGGTGTTTCTACATTACGTCACAGAGACCCAGGTTCGATCCTGACTACGGGCGCTGTCTGTACGGAGTTTGCACGTTCTCTCTGAGTATGCGTGGGTTTTCTCCAGGTGCTTCGGTTTCCTCCCAAATTTCAACGACGTGCAGGTTTGTTGGTCAATTGGCTTCTGGAAATAGTCCCTAAAGTGTAGGATAGAACTAGTAAATGGCTGATGGCTGGTCAGCGCACATTCGGTGGGTTGAAGCCCTGTTTTCATGCTGTATCTCTAAACTAAACTAAAAAAAACTGCTGGAGTAACAGAGTGGATCTGAAGAATAGTTCTGACCCGATATGTTATCTGTCCATTCTCTTCCACAGATGCTGCTTGACCTGCTCAGATCCTCCAGCAGTCTTTTGCCCAAGATAATCCCCTTTGCTTGCATTAGGCTAGTATCACTTCTCATTCTAATCTAACTGCCTGTCCAAATGCCCGTTAAATCTTGCAATCTGTTTCTACCAATTTTTCTGGCAGCTCATTCCACATAACCACTGTGCTGTGAAAATCTTGACCTCATTTGACTCTTTTCAATGTCTCACCTCTCATCTTAAACCAATGCCCCTTGGTTTTTAGACTCTGGTATTCGACTTTTCTACCCTGGATGGGAAAATAAAACTGATTATTTACCCTCTGCATGACCTTCATAGCTTTATGCACTTCTATCAGTTCTCCCCTCAGCCTCATACACTGACAAACGCAGGAAGAAAGTTCAAATTTGTCCAACCTGTCCACATAGCTAATTCTCCCTAATTCTGGTGAACATCTTCCACACCTCTCCAAAGCCTCCACGTCCTTACTGTAATGCAGTGATCGTCATTGCACATAGTACTTCAGATGTCGCAATGCCATATGTAATGTCGCAATGTCAGATGTAAGCAATGTGTTGTGTAGCTGCAACATGATTAAACGGCCCAACCAATCAATGCCCTTATCAACGAAGGCAAACAGGCTGCATCCCTTCTTTCCCACCCTATCAACTTCTGTGACTACTTCCAGTGAGATGTGAATTGTACCCACTATCCATCAGTGTATCAATCCTTGTAGTGTTCCTGGTATTTACCTTCCTCGTTCATTTGAGATCCCAAAGTACGACCTCATGTTAAAGTTCAATTTGTTTCAAACAGAGAGCATACAAAGTTATTAACGCAGTAACGTCTTTATTTCGCCAGGCGGGTGTGGGAGGACAGCTCTCACAGTATGTAAATACCGACTTCAGTCCTTCTTTCTCCACACAAAGAGGTAATGTTCAATCAGATATATTTATACCATAATAATCAGCAATTCAGCAATTCTTTATCTTACAGAGCATTGTCCGTGTCCATTGTCCACTTGCCTTGTCCATATATCGCTAAAATCAGAGGATTGACAGGTTCTTCCGATAGAGGAAAGGTTAGCCCATATATGGTTATGCTGAAGGAGCTATTTATGTTCTGATTCAAGCACTCTTGTTTTTTGACGTTGTTGATTAATTGTCTGTACATTACAATCTGTAAAGTAGGGGGTGAGCATTGTCTGAACATCTTCTGTTTGTTTATATCATAGAGCAAAATATCTAGTGTTATTGTGCTGAATTCTCGCTAGTGTAAAAGAAGAAAGGCAAAGCATTCATGTTACTTGTGCTGTAATATCGCTGGCGTTTATATTATAGGACAGACACCTGGTGTTTTAGTGCAGAAATCTCGCTAGTGTAATAGAAGAAAGGTTAAGCGTTCATTTTTTAACTTCTAAATCTACAACATAATCCATTTTGTAACTTCTAATTCATTAAACTCTTTCACTCATACTTGTCTGAATTAAGTTTATCTGGACCAGTAGAGAAAGGATAGTCAAAGAGGGAACAACATAAGTTTGATGGGGCAAAATCAGGCTGACACATGGGTGGCAAGTGCCAGTAGATGTTGGTCAGGACGTAGAAGCACATGTGGAGTGTGTGTATATTAGGATGGAAATTGGGGGGAGGGTCCCCGGAGGAACTGTAAGGGCGATGGACGCCTGATTTTCGATGGTAGGGTGACGATCCAAAAAGTGGTATGTGGGGGTGTCCGAAAATTGACGCCTGTGCCATCTGCAGATGGGAGCTTGGCGTTAACCTTGCTGCCTTGGAATTGAAATAGGAAAGAATAATAAACTTGTCACGCAACCAGTGATTGCAAGATACAAGCATGGAACCCACGATAACTATCGATCACACTAGTTCTATGTTATCCCACTTTCTCGTGCGCTCCTTGCATATCAGGGATAATTCAGAGTGGCCAATTAATCTACATACTTGCACGCCCTTGGGATGGAGGAGGAAACCGGAGAAAGCAGAGGAACCCAACACAATCACAGGGACAACGTGCAAATAGCGCCCAAAGTTACGATCGACCTCGTGTCTCTGGTACAGTGAGACAGCAGCGCCCCAATCTTAAATGGCATAATGATCCAACGTCACCGAGGTTTGGACCGTTGCACACAGATAACTTCAAGAATATAGATCGCATTTAATTGTTCGCGGAGCGTTTAATTGTCACGCCAGCGGTGAGATTATGAAACCTATTTGTTCAATAGCTGTAGCTAACACCAGCGGAGAGGCTGTTTAATTGCCCCCCGGGGCTTTAGCAACAGGTACAAAAGGCACCCACAACGCCGGGCAGGGTACGTCTGTGGCAACACACCTCAACGAAAATGCACGCCCCACCTAGAGGCCTGGTATATGCCGTTTACTACACTACACTTGCAGCCTTCGCAATCCCAGGTGAAGTATTCCGGAGATTATATCCATTCTCTAACTGAATATTGACCTTCAATTTCAGCGAGTGGAGTAAAAACCGTTGACCTGAGATCTTCGCCGCGAACACCAAGGAAGAGGGGATGCAGTGTTTCGGTTCCTATTGAAACGTGGATTAAGAATTAAAATGAAGGCAATTGACCAAACTCTGCGAATGGGTTATTTCCCGCAAAGCTGAAACAATGGATGGAGCCGGTAATACGCTGCCTGGGGTGGCTGCGGTGGAGGTAAATTGAAACGGGTACTAGAGCTGAAAGGCAATGAACCGCGTTGCAAAGGGGAAGAGCAGCACGATTCCGCACAAAACGTGCGGGCTCAGATAATTTCCCTTCGCGCTGAACTGTCTTGTGATTCTGTAGAAAGATTAGAAACTGCAGATGCTGCAAATCTGAGCTAAACGCAGAGTGCTGGAGGAACTTGGCGGACCTGGCGGCATCTGTGGAGGGAATGGATAGGCGACGTTTTGGGTCTGGACCCTTGTTCAGTGATTGTCGGAGAGATGCGGGATGAAGCTTCAATCCTAAGCCTACCCCATCAGCTGTTGGTTTATTATTTCGCGTCTCTCTACCTTTTTAGCTGATTTGTCCAATCATCCCTAAACCACTTGTTCCTGATTTCACGTAACAAGCTCCACTTTCCTCCAACTGTCTATCTGCACCCTGCTTAGACCAGGCTACTGAAAGTACCAATACAACATCCCTAATTTGAAGGTACACAAAATGCTGGAGAAACTCAGCGGGTGCAGCAGCATCTATGGAGTGAAGGAAATAGGCGACGTTTCGGGCCGAAACCCTTCTTCAGACTGATAGGGGGGGGGGGGGGGGGGGAAGGAAGGAAAAGGGGGGGAGGAGGAGCCCGAGGGCGGGGGGATGGGAGGAGACAGCTCGAGGGTTAAGGAAGGGGAGGAGACAGCAAGGGCTAGTAAAACTGGGAGAATTCAACGTTCATGCCATCGGGCCGCAACCAACCCAGGCGGAATATGAGGTGCTGTTCCTCCAATTTCCGGTGTTGATCACTCTGGCAATGGAGGAGACCCAGGACAGAGAGGTCGGATTGGGAATGGGAGGGGGAGTTGAAGTGCTGAGCCACCGGGAGTTCAGGGAGGTTATTGCGGACTGAGCGGAGGTGTTCGGCGAAACGATCGCCCAACCTCCGCTTAGTCTCCCCGATGTAAATCAGCTGACATCTAGAGCAGCGGATGCAGTAGATGAGGTTGGAGGAGATGCAGGTGAACCTTTGTCGCACCTGGAACGACTGCTTGGGTCCTTGAATGGAGTCGAGGGGGGAGGTGAAGGGACAGGTGTTGCATTTCTTGCGGTTGCAACGGAAAGTGCCCGGGGAGGGGGTGGTACGGGAGGGAAGGGAAGAATTGACAAGGGAGTTGCGGAGGGAGCGGTCTTTGCGGAAGGCAGACATAGGGGGAGATGGTAAGATGTGGCGAGTGGTGGGGTCACGTTGGAGGTGGCGGAAGTGGCGGAGGATTATGTGTTGTATTTGCCGGCTGGTGGGGTGAAAGGTGAGGACTAGGGGGACTCTGCCCTTGTTGCGAGTGCGGGGATGGGGAGAGAGAGCAGTGTTGCGGCGTATGGATGAGACCCTGGTGCGAGCCTCATCTACGGTGGCGGAGGGGAATCCCCGTTCCCTGAAGAACGAGGACATTTCCGATGCCCTGGTGTGGAACGTCTCATCCTGGGAGCAGATGCGGCGTAGGCGGAGGAATTGGGAGTAGGGGATGGAGTCTTTACAGGGGGCAGGGTGGGAAGACGTGTAGTCCAGATAGCCATGTGAGTCAGTTGGTTTGTAGTGTATGTCGGTCAGAAGTCTGTCCCCTGCGATGGGGATGGTGAGGTCAAGGAATGGTAGGGAGGTGTAGGAAATGGTCCAGGTGTATTGGAGTGCCGGACGGAAGTTGGTGGTGAAGTGGATGAAGTCAGTCCGTTGTGTGTGGGTGCAGGAGGTGGCCCCAAAGCAGTCGTCAATGTAACGGAGGTAGAGGTCGGGGATGGGGCCCTGATACATCTCGAACAAGGATTGTTCAACGTACCCGACAAAGAGGCAGGCGTAGCTGGGGCCCATGCGTGTGCCCATAGCTACGCCTTGTGTTTGGAGGAAATGGGAGGAGTCAAACGTAAATTTGTTGAGGGTGAGGACCAACTCCGCTAGGCGGAGGAGGGTGTCAGTGGCTGGGTATAGGTTGCTCGTCTGTTCGAGGAAGAACCGGAGGGCTTTGAGGCCATCGTGGTGGGTGATGGAGGTGTAGAGTGACTGGACATCCATGGTGAAGATGAGGGGGTGAGGGCCTAGAGAGTGGAATGCGCTGAGGCGGCGGAGGGTGTCTGAGGTGTCTAGAACATAGGTGGGAAGGGATTTGACCAGGGGGGATAGTATGGAGTCAAGGTATGTGGAGATGAGTTCGGTGGGGCACGAACAAGCAGAGACAATGGGTCTGCCGGGAGAGCCGGGTTGGTGGATTTTGGGGAGAAGGTAAAAACGGGCCGTGCAGGGCTGGGGAACGATGAGGTTGGAAGCTCGGTCGGGCAGGGCGTGGGAATTGATGAAGTCGGTGATGGTGCTAGATATGGTGGCCTGGTGCTCGTCAGTGGGGTCATGGTCCAAGGGTAAGTAGGAGGAGGTGTCCGAGAGTTGGCGCGTGGCCTCAGCTTTGTAGAGATCGACGCGCCAGACTACCACGGCACCTCCCTTGTAGGCTTGAAGTTGCGGTCTCGGGCATGCGTTCGGCGCTTGGCTTAAATCTGCATTATAGTTGGTAAATCACCCTGCTTACCCTTAATTAATCTATTTGAATCGGCATTTCTCAATGAGATTCGTCGCATCTGTTTTCTCCAATCGTCTCAGTTGTTTGTTGCCTCCCTCGTTTGTTGACTTGATTTGTTTTACATTGCAGAAGATGATTTGTCGAACTCGGACTCTTTGCTTCAAGATTTAAAATCATTCATATGTGATCCGTCACCCCCCCCCCCCCCCCCTCACCCACCCACACACGCACCCCGAACCCCTCCCGGTTTAGATCAAAGTGCAGTGACGCGATAAAGTGGTGCATTACGCGCATTCCCATGAAATGCAACAGGCGGCTAAACCATTGACACCTTTCCGGTTTATGTTGAATGCCGCCTGGTATTCTTTTCTCCAACTGGTGTCTCCACACTGGAACCAATCAGGCTGGGGTCTCCGTGCTGTCAAACTTACGTCAGAGATCCGGTTCCGTCAAGAGACATCGTTTTTCTGCAATTATTGAGCCGCAAGAAACTGCTGGAGGAATTCAGCGATTAGAAACATAGAGAAATAGGTGCGGGAGTAGACCATTCAGCCCTTTTGCAACTCTTTACGCAATTTACCATTTTGCATTTCTTTAATTTCGTTATGCAAAATTTGCATGCATTTAATTTGCGATTCGGTTTAAACAGGCTCGACGGCTTTTTTGATTAGAAACACGCCACACAGTCCACGCCAACCCTGAATCGATCAACCGTTCTCCCGTAGTCTTAATCGTTCTCAAACTCAGTCTGAAGAAGGGTCTCGACGTCAAACTTCACCCAATTTCTCTCTCCAGTGATGCTGCCTGTCTCGCTGAGTTAGTCCAGTGTTTTGTGTCTAATCGTTCTCAATCGTTCTATGTTATCCCGCTTTCGCATCTACTCCCTACACGGACCAAAACAAAGGCCAATTAACCTACCACGTCTTGCGGTTGGGATGGGGGGACACGTTGAGGAAACCCACTTAGACACAGAGAGAACATGCAAACTCAACAGAGAAAGCACCCGAGGTCATGATAGCTTCATAGTCTTCATAGCAAAAGGATTTGAGTATAGGAGCAGGGAGGTTCTACTGCAGTTGTCCAGGGTATTGATGAGACCACACCTGGAGTATTGTGTACAGTTTTGGTCTCCAAATCTGAGGAAAGACATTCTTGCCACAGAGGGAGTACAGAGAAGGTTCACCAGACTGATTCCTGGGATGTCAGGACTTTCATATGAAGAAAGACTGGATAAACTCGGCTTGTACTCGCTAGAATTTAGAAGATTGAGGGGGGAATCTTATAGAAACGTACAACATTCTTAAGAGGTTGGACAGGCTAGATGCAGGAAGATTGTTACCGATATTGGGGAAGTCCAGGACAAGGGGCCACAGTTTAAGGATAAAGGGGAAATCCTTTAGGACCGAGATGAGAAAACATCTCTGGAACTCTCTGCCACAGAATGTAGCTGAGGCCAGTTCATTGGCTATATTTAAGAGGGAGTTAGATGTGGCCCATGTAGCTAAAGGGATCAGGGGGTATGCAGATAAGGCAGGTACAGGATACTGAGTTGGATGATCAGCCATGATCATATTGAATGGCGGTGCTGGCTCGAAGGGCCGAATGGCGTACTCCTGCACCTATTTTCTATGTTTCTATGAATGAATCTGGGCCTCTGGCACTGAGATGCAGCAGCCACAAATGCGCTTAAATATTGACGTGTTTGAAATGTCCTTAAAACGTTGTTTCCTCGTGACCTTTAAATCCCTCACTAGCAGCTGAGATCATTAAATGATAGCCGGACATCTTGCCTCAAAGTATCCAACCCGGTCATTTTAATTCGGAATCAAATTTACTTGTGTCGAAGGAAATTTCTTTAACCGAAACTCTTTCTGCAGTTAATTTGGTGGCGATTGTGATCCTGTCGCGAGGAAAGTGCGGTCTCTCCAAATGTATCTCTCGGTACCTGCTGTCCATGGCGGTGACGGATCTCCTGGTTATTATCACGGCAGTGTTACTAAATCGGATTCCTGCCATTTATTTCCCAGGCAGTTTTTTGTCCATTACTCCCGTATGTAGTTTCAGCATCACACTCATCTATGCGGCCAGAGATTGTTCTGTCTGGTTAACCGTCTCTTTCACCTTTGATCGGTTTGTGGCCATTTGCTGCAATAAACTGAAAACAAAATATTGCACCGAAAGGACGGCAACCGTGGTCATCGGAACAGTTTGTGTCTTGGGCTGCCTCGTCAACATTCCCTGGTACTTCTTACACGAACCGATTAACATAATTGACAATATCCCTTGGTATTGTAAACTGAAGAAGCTGCGATATACCTCGCCCATGTGGGCATGCTTTCAGTGGATCGACCGCCTGTTAACCCCTTGCCTCCCGTTCTTCCTCGTGCTTCTTTTCAACGTTTTGACCGTCAGACACATTCTCGCGGCTAGCCGAGCCCGTAAGAGGCTGCGCGCACAGAGTAACGGGGAGAAGCAGAATGACCCCGAGATGGAGAGTCGGAAGAAGTCCATCGTGTTACTCTTTGCCATCTCTTGCAGTTTCATCCTGCTATGGTTGACTTATGTCGTCTATTTCTTCCACGAAAGAATTTACGTAAATTATATCATCAAAGGATACAGCGATCCCGTATTCATTCTCCAAGAAAGTACGAATATGCAACAGCTATTGAGTTGCTGTACAAACACATTCATATATGCAGTGACTCAGAGAAAATTCAGAGAGCAATTAAAGATGCTTGTATTGTCACCTCTGACTTTAATAAGTAAACTTGTTACGCGTTGATATGAATAAGTGTCAATGTTGTTTAAATATAACCTACAGCATGGTTTATATCTAAAAATAAAACATTTATCTGCAGCTATCAACAAAAGTGGTAGAAACAGTTTCCTACATTTGTGACCAAAGCTTAGGATTCACAGTTTATCGTAGATAATACAGCGGGGTAAACGATCATTTGGTACTGGACACGAATACAGCGACTTTTGTAGAGTACTTCCGAGATAGGTTCTCAGAGCAGCTTGTAGTGGCATCTGTCAGGAGAAAAGGCAATTCTTAATTTAGTACTGTGTAATGACCCGGATTTGATAATGGAACTCAAAGGAATATGAACCAGTAGGAAGAAGCGTCCACAATATGATAAGATTTACCCTGAAATTGTAGAGGGAGAAAGTGAAATCGGATGTATTACAGCCGAGCAAAGGGATGATTGAAGTACGAGCCAACGTTGACTTGAAAGGGACCCTAGCAGGAATTACGGTGGAACAGCAATGGCAAGAATTTCTGGGAATAATCCAGAAGGATTGCAGGATCTTTTCATTCCAAAGAGGAAGAGAGATTCTGGGGGGAGAATGTGGTGACCATGGCTGACAAAGGAAGTCAAGGACAGAATACAACTAAAAGAGAAATCATATAACATTGCAAAGATTAGTGAGAAGCCAGAGGATTGGGAAGCTTTAAAAGAACAACAGGAGGTAACTAAAAAGGCAATGCGGGGAGAAAAGATGAAATACGAAGGTAAGTTAGGTAATAAAACAAAATAATACAACCGTTTCTTCAGTTATATAGAAAGTAAGAAAGTAAGAAAGAGGGAAGCGTGGACGTTGGAGCGCTGGAAAACGATTCAGGAGAAAAGAAACGGTAGAGGAGTTGAATAACATTTCTGCATCAGTCTTCACAGTGGAAGACACCAACAATGTGCTTGAAATTCAAGAGATCGGGGGTGGAAGTTAGTGGAGTTGCTATTACTAATGTCATAAGATCATAAGTGGTAGGAGCAGGATTAGGCTTTTTGGACCATCAAGTCTACTCCGCCATTCAATAATGGTTGATCTATCACTCCCTCCCAACGCCATTGTCCTGCCTTCTCCCCATTAGCCCTGACACCCGTATATATACACATGCACACATATTCACGCTGATGTGCCTTATTTATAATTGCATCAGTGTTCTGGGTCCAGGAAAGATCTTCCGAAATATGCATGCCAAAGAATTTGAAGTTTTTGACCCTGTCCACCATCAACCTATTGATATAATCAGGGTTGCGTGTCCACATCCTTCCCCTTCCAAAGTCCACAATCAGTTCCTTGTTTTTACTTTTGTTGAGGGCCAGATTGTTGAGCCGGCACCATTTGGTCAATCGGTCGATCTCACTTCTATATTCTGACTCATGACCATCCATAATTCATCCAACATCGGTGGTGTCGTCGGCGAACTTGATGATGGAGATCGCACTATGTCCGGCTACACAGTCATGGGTATAAAGCAGGGGACTGAGCTCGCAGCCTTGAGCTGCTCCGGTACTGATTGTTACTGAGTATGAAGTATTCTTGCCAATTCGAAGAGACTGTGATCTGGGGATGGGGAAGTCGAGGATCCAATTGTAGAGGGATGCGCTGAGACACAGTTCAGTGAGCTTGGTAACCAACAGGGAGGGGATGATGGCATTGAATGCCAAGCTGTAGCCTCTAAACAACAGCATGACGTAAGTGTTTTATTGTCCAGTGGTCCAAATGCGGAGTGGAGAGCCATTGAGATCGCATCCTCCGATGACCTGTTGTGGCGGTAGGCAAACTATAGTGGGTCGAGATAGGAGTTGATATGCCCCATAACCAACCTCTCAAAGCACTTCATCGCCACAGATGTCAGTGCCCTGGTCGATACTCATTGAGGCACGTCACCTTACTCTTCTTTGGCACCGGTATTATTTATACCCTCTTAAAGCAGGTGGGAACCTCAAACCTCAAAAGTGAGAGGTTGATTCGGTTTAAATACAAAAGCTCCACCCAGTTGGTTTGCACCGGTTTTGAGAACTGGACCGGGTATACCATCAGGCACTTTCCGCGGATCCACGGGAGGGTCTTCTGACGTCGGTCTCTGTGATCGATCTTCCTTGGTCTGGGATGTGTCTGAACGTGTCCAAGATGTCCTGAAATGAGAGGGAGAGGAGCCCGAGGTCGTGGTACATATAGGTACCAATGACATAGGTAGAAAAAGGGAAGAGGTCCTGAAAGGAGAATTTAGGGAGTTAGGAAGAGAGTTAAGGAAAAGGACCGCAAAGGTAACAATCTCATGATTACTGCCTGTGCCACGCGACAGTGAGAGTAGGAATGGAGCGAGGTGGAGGATAAATGCGTGGCTGAAGGACTGGTGCAGTGGGTAGGGATTCAAGTTTCTGGATCATTGGAACCTCTTTTGGGGAAGGTGTGACCTGTACAAAAAGGACGGGTTCACTTGAACCCGAGGGGGACCAATATCCTGGCGGGGAGATTTGCAAAGGCTACTGGGGAGACTTTAAACTAGAACGGTTGGGTGGAGGGACTCAAATAGAGAAAGCTTGTAGAAAGTGTGTGAGGCAGGAGGCAGAGAAGGGATGCACTCAGACCCAACATGTAGGGGGGAAAGAAGAAAAAGATAATACACAGAGAATAAGAGCTGGTGGGTTTCTTAAATGTGTGAGCAGAGAGACAGAGGGTGTAAAATGCAGGTAGAAGCAATAGGTAGCAAGGTGAAACGTAAAAGTGGTAGGCAGACAAATCCAGGGCAAAATCAAAATGGGCCATTTTTCAACATAATTGTATAAGGGGTAAGAGTGTTGTAAAACAAGCCTGAAGGCTTTGTGTCTCAATGCAAGGAACATTCGTAATAAGGTGGGCGAGTTGAATGTGCAGATAGCTATTAATGACTATGATATAGTTGGGATCACGGAGACATGGCTCCAGGGTGACCAAGGCTGGGAGCTGAACATCCAGGGATATTCAATATTCAGGAGGGATACACAGAAATGAAAAGGAGGTGGGGTAGCGTTGCTGGTTAGAGAGGAGATTAACGCAATAGAAAGGAAGGACATTAGCTTGGAGGATGTGGAATCAATATGGGTAGAGCTGCGAAACACTAAGGGACAGAAAACGCTAGTGGGAGTTGTGTACAGGCCACCTAACAGTAGTAGTGGAATCGTAGATGGCATAAAACAGGAAATTAGAAATGCGTGCAACAAAGGTAAAACAGTTATAATGGGTGACTTCAATCTACATATAGATTGGGTGAATCAAATTGGCATGGGTGCTGAGGAAGAGGATTTCTTGGAATGTATACGGGATAGTTTTCTAAAGCAACATGTAGAGGAGCCAACGAGAGAGCAGGCTATTCTAGACTGGGTATTGAGTAATGAGGAAGAGTTAGTTAGCAGTCTTGTTGTACGTGGCCCCTTGGGCAAACGTGACCATAATATGGTTGAGTTCTTCATTAGGATGGAGAGTGACATAATTAATTCAGAAACAAGGGTTCTGAACTTAAAGAAAGGTAATTTTGCGGGTATCAGACGTGAATTGGCCAAGATAGACTGGCAATTGATTCTTAAAGGGTTGACGGTGGATATGCAATCGAGGACATTTAAAGGCTGCATGGATGAACCACAACAATTGTTCATCCCAGTTTGGCAAAATAATAAATCAGGGAAGGTAGTGCATCCGTGGATAACAAGGGAAATCAGGGATGGTACCAAAACTAAAGATGAAGCATACAAATTAGGCAGAAAAATCAGAGGACTGGGAGAAATTCAGAGTCCAGCAGAGGAGGACAAAGGGCTTAATTAGGAAAGGGAAAATAAATTATGAAAGAAAACTGGCAGGGAACATAAAAACTGACTGCAATTTTTTTTATAGATATGTGAAGAGTAAAAGATTAGTTAAAATAAATGTAGGTCCCTTGCAGTCAGAAATAGGTGAATTGATCATGGGGAACAAGGACATGGCAGACCAATTGAATAACTACTTTGGTTCTATCTTCACTAAGGAAAACTTAATTAATCTGCCGGAAATAGCAGGGGACCGGGGGTCAATTGAGATAATAATAATAATAATAATAACTTTATTTATAAAGCACTTTAAACAACTGCAGTTGCCACAAAGTGCTGTACATGAGAACTCATGGACAAAAAGCTATTACAAACCATTAAAAATCGTAAAACGAAGGACTATAAAAAACGCACTAAAAATTAAAAGACATTAAAAGCACTAAGAACAGGAGCAATGCCTCAGCCAGTGTCGAAAGCCAAAGAATAAAAATGTGTTTTTAGGGAGGATTTGAAGATGGACAGTGAGGGGGCCTGTCTGATGTGCAGCGGCAAGGTGTTCCAGAGTGCCGGAGCAGCAACAGAAAAGGCTCTATCCCCTCTGAGCTTCCGCATAGACCTTGGTACCTCAAGGAGCAGCTGATCAGCTGACCTGAGGCACCGGGCAGGAGCATATAGGTGGAGCAGCTCAGAGAGGTAAGGCGGGGCGAGCCCATTCAACGATTTAAAAACAAATAAAATAATTTAGAAATGAACTCGAAAGTGCACTGGGAGCCAGTGAAGGGAGGCCAAAATTGGCGTAATGTGCTCCCTCTTTCGAGTTCCGGTCAAAAGGCGAGCGGCAGCATTTTGAACAAGCTGGAGACGAGCCAATGAAGCTCGTGCGACTCCAGAGTAGAGTGCGTTACAGTAATCCAGCCTAGATGTAATAAAGGCATGGATTACTGTTTCAAAATGCTGCCGCTCGAGAATGGGCTTCACCTTTGCCAGCTTCCTTAGGTGAAAGAAGCTGGACTTAACCACCGCGCCTATTTGTTTATCTAGTTTAAAATCACCGTCCATCCTAAAACCCAGGTTCAAAACGGTTGGCTTTACAGACAATGTCAGTGGACCCAAGTCAACAAAGGGAGGTTCACGGCAGCCATTGGGGCCAAACAAAATCACCTCTGTCTTCTCTTCATTAAGTCCCAGAAAGTTTAAGGCCATCCAGGACTTAATGTCCTCAAGACAAGACAGAAGTGATTTTAGAGAATAGTCGTCTTCTTTCCTGAGTGGCATATATAACTGGCTATCATCTGCGTAAAAGTGAAAGGAGATGCCATACCTTCTTAAAATTGAGCCCAGAGGAAGTAGGTATAAAGGGAAGAGCAGGGGCCCTAAAATTGAGCCCTGTGGAACCCCATATACCAAGGGAGTAGAGGAGGATTCAAAGCCAGCAAGGCTTACACGCATGGTTCTGTCTGCCAGATAGGACCTGAACCATCCCAGGGCACTGAGATGGAGTGAGATGGAGGAACTGAGTGAAATCCAGGTTAGCCGGGAAGTGGTGTTAGGTCAATTGAATGGATTAAAGTCCGATAAATCCCCAGGGCCAGATAGACTGCATCCCAGAGTACTTAAGGAAGTAGCCCCAGAAATAGTGGATGCATTAGTGATAATTTTTGAAAACTCTTTAGATTCTGGAGTAGTTCCTGAGGATTGGAGGGTAGCTAATGTAACCCCACTTCTTAAAAAGGGAGGGAGAGAGAAAACGGGGCATTACAGACCAGCTAGTGTAACATCGGTAGTGGGGAAACTGCTAGAGTCAGTTATTAAAGATGGGATAGCAGCACATTTGGAAAGTGGTGAAATTATTGCACAAAGTCAGCATGGATTTATGAAAGGTAAATCATGTCTGACGAATCTTATAGAATTTTGCGAGGAGGTGACTAGTAGAGTGGACAAGGGACAACCAGTGGATGTGTTAAATCTGGACTTTCAGAACGTTGTCGACAAGGTCCCACATAAGAGATTAGTATACAAACTTAAAGCAGACGGTATTGGTAGTTCAGTATTGATGTGGATAGAGAACTGGCTGGCAAACAGGAAGCAAAGATTAGGAGTTAACGGGTCCTTTTCAGAATGACAGGCAGTGAATAGTCGGGTACCGCAAGGCTCAGTGCTGGGACCCCAGCTATTTACAATATATATTAATGATTTGGACGAGGGCATTGAATGCAATATCTCTAGGTTTGCGGATGACACGAAGCTGGGGGGGGGGGGGGGGGGGGGGGGGGGCAGTGTTAGCTGTGAGGAGGATGCTAGGAGACTGCAAGGTGACTTGGATAGGCTGGGTGAGTGGGCAAATGCATGGCGGATGCAGTATAATTTGGATAAATGTGAGGTTATCCACTTTGGTGGCAAAATCAGAAAAGGAGACTATTATCTGAATGGTGGCCGATTAGGAAAAGGGGAGATGCAACGAGACCTGATGCAACGAGACCTGGGTGTCATGGTACACCAGTCATTGAAAGTAGGCATGCAGGTGCAGCAGGCAGTGAAGAAAGCGAATGGTATGTTAGCATTCATAGCAAACCGATTTGAGTATAGGAGCAGGGAGGTTCTACTGCAGTTGTACAGGGTCTTGGTGAGATCACACCCGGAGTATTGCGTGCAGTTTTGGTCTCCTAATCTGAGGAAGGACGTTCTTGCCATAGAGGGAGTACAGAGAAGATTCACCAGACTGATTCCTGGGATGTCAGGACTTTCATATGAAGAAAGACTGGATAGATTCGGCTTGTACTCGCTAGAATTTAGAAGATTGAGGGGGGATCTTATAGAAACGTACGAAATTCTTAAGGGGTTGGACAGGCTAGATGCAGGAAGATTGTTCCCGATGTTGGGGAAGTCCAGAACAAGTGGATCACAGTTTAAGGATAAAGGGGACATCGTTTAGGACTGAGATGAGAAAAACATTTTTTACACAGAGAGTGGTGGATCTCTGGAATTCTCTGCCACAGAATGTAGTTGAGGCCAGTTCATTGGCTATATTTAAGAGGGAGTTAGGTGTGGCCCTTGTGGCTAAAGGGATCAGGGGGTATGGAGAAAAAGCAGGTACGGGATACTGAGTTGGATGATCAGCCATGATCATATTGAATGGCGGTGCAGGCTCGAAGGGCCGAATGGCCTACTCCTGCACCTATTTTCTATGTTTCTATGTTTCTAAGACAACCAACGAGTCAGGGGCTCACACCTCACCAAGCTCAATTGCTGACCATGTTTGGGATTGAGTAATATCCAAATAGAAATGGCGAGTTTTGGATGCTTGAAACAAAAGAGCTTACTTGTATGAATTATGCAGCGATTAGAGTTATTTGAAGTAATTCAAAATTAATATAGTTATTAACCAAAAATCATTTTCCAACGAGTTTGTGCGCAAATTTAATTGGCATCATCTTGTACCTTAAGCCCATGCCCTCTATTTTCAAACACCCTGGGGGAAAGTTTGACCCTCTGTCTCAATAACCCTCTGATTATATACATCACTAAATATTATCTCTCAGCCTCCGATTCCCAGGAATCAAGAATTCCCTGCTCCCATCCGTGGCATTCGTTTCTGATCTGTTAGAACAAAAACAGACATTCCATGAGTGTTGTTGAGACTATGAGCTACGTGATTAATCCAACATATCCAGCTATTGTCTCAAGGCGTCATTGATGGGGAATGAGATTAGACAGATGCTTATTTGGATGTCCAGCAGTGACAAATGTGGTAATTTGAGGTATTTGATATGCCTAGAGACCAATACTAGGCTGAAGTGAAAACTATCACAAATGATCCGGGGAAAAAAAGCTCCAATGCTACAAGAACAGCATCATAAAACTTAGAAAATGACCACAGCAACCCCACCCCAACTCAAAACATTGGCAGACACTATAAATAATCCTTGACTTGTCAAGTTGCATTAAGGAAGTGTAAAGGAAAGGCATGTCTAGCCCCCACAGATGCTGCTTGATCCATCTAGTTGATTTTTGGCTCTAGATTGTGGCATCTGCACAAATGCCTGCTAATTGTTCTTGATGGCCACTAACAGAATATCCAAATCTGCAATTGATTGTTAAAATTGAAAGTAGCATGTGCATATGAACATCATCTGTACATTCTCCAAATCTTGTATCAGCTCAACCTGGAGAGACTCTTCATTGCTATAGGGTCAAAATCCCAGAGCTCATTTGTAAGTTTGAAAGGCTAACAGTTATTCATAATGGAAAGATGGACAGACTGGTATTGCGAGTTGTACCTGCATGCCAATGTGAAGCTGTAATCTCGAAACAGGCTCCCTCCCTCACCCCCCTCCTTCCCCATTGTCCATTGTTCTTCCCCCGTCATGTCAGTCCCCCCATGCCGGGTCCTCCATGGGTCTTCCCCACCCCGCCCACCCTCACAACGGTTCCCCACGCTCTCATCGACCGCCAACCGCGGGTCGATCCGTGAGGCTTCACCACCATCGCTGCGAGGCTCCGCCACCGCCGCCAAGTCTTCACCGTCGTCGCCGAGCGCCCATTGCCGCGAGGTAAAGTGATACAATACTTACTGATAGTGGATACTTACGGAGCTCCTTGATAAAGTTATACTCTTTATATTCTGCTTGCACTCTGCATAACTTGGTTGTCGGACGTCTGCAACACATGGCAGAAATTGTAAAACTTAATGAGGGAAGGAGAAAAGTTTTAATAAGAATCACTAAAAGTGATGATTTGCACAAGGGAGAGGAGGGGAAAAAGTTAACTGCAAGTGTTTAACAAATCACTAAATATATTACAGAACAATGTCAGTGCTTTTGTATTTCATTAGCTAGAACTGTTTTGGTACATTATTAGTTCTGTAATAATTTTCCACTACCCTATTATCACCCTACGAAGACCAACAGAAAAGGAGTTTCCATGGAAAATTTAGTGTTTTTGGAATTAAAGTCGAGGCCATACCTTCTTTTAATGGCTCGAGGCTATTTGCCCTAATCTGGTTTTCAATGCACAGTCATCTATTGTAGTGCGAAGCAAAACCGATTTAAAAACAATGATAGACCATCACTCAAGGAGAAACATTGCAGTTATGGGCTCATCCGTCTTAACCAGTTGAAAGAGACAGCACAGTTATACCAACTGCGCTGTCTCTTTCAACTGGTTAAGACAGACGCCAAAAGACAGACAATATCCCTAACCACTTGGAAAAAGGTGTGGAGTCCAGTTGACATCATGCCAGTAAGTTTCCAGACTTCTCAAGTATTCAAGAAGACCAAGTACAGATCTGGATGAGGGAATTGAAGGCAATATCTCCAAGTTTGCGGATGACACTAAGCTGGGGGGCAGTGTTAGCTGTGAGGAGGATGCTAGGAGACTGCAAGGTGACTTGGTTAGGCTGGGTGAGTGGGCAAATGTTTGGCAGATGCAGTATAATGTGGATAAATGTGAGGTTATCCATTTTGGTGGCAAAAACAGGAAAGCAGACTATTATCTAAATGGTGGCCGACTAGGAAAAGGGGAGATGCAGCGAGACCTGGGTGTCATGGTACACCAGTCATTGAAAGTAGGCATGCAGGTGCAGCAGGCAGTGAAGAAAGCGAATGGTATGTTAGCTTTCATAGCAAAAGGATTTGAGTATAGGAGCAGGGAGGTTCTACTGCAGTTGTACAGGGTCTTGGTGAGACCACACCTGGAGTATTGCGTACAGTTTTGGTCTCCAAATCTGAGGAAGGACATTATTGCCCCAGAGGGAGTGCAGAGAAGGTTCACCAGACTGATTCCTGGGATGTCAGGACTGTCTTATGAAGAAAGACTGGATGGACTTGGTTTATACTCTCTAAAATTTAGGAGATTGAGAGGGGATCTTATAGAAACTTATAAAATTCTTATGGGGTTGGACAGGCTAGATGCAGGAAGACTGCTCCCGATGTTGGGGAAGTCCAGGACAAGGGGTCACAGCTTAAGGATAAGGGGGAAATCCTTTAAAACCGAGATGAGAAGAACTTTTTTTCACACAGAGAGTGGTGAATCTCTAGAACTCTCTGCCACAGAGGGTAGTCGAGGCCAGTTCATTGGCTATATTTAAGAGGGAGTTAGATGTGGCCCTTGTGGCTAAGGGGATCAGAGGGTATGGAGAGAAGGCAGGTACGGGATACTGAGTTGGATGATCAGCCATGATCATATTGAATGGCGGTGCAGGCTCGAAGGGCCGAATGGCCTACTCCTGCACCTAATTTCTATGTTTCTATGTTTCAATTAATGTACCAATGGTTCAAAGTAGTTTTCTCCGGAATTCTCGGCCTCCCCTCACACTTCAAAGATGTACAGATAACTTCAAGAACATAGATCGCATTTAATTGTCCGCGGATTGGTAGTCACGCCAGCGGTGAGATTGTGAAACCTATTTGTTCAATGGCTGTAACTAACATCAGCGGAGAGGCTGTTTAATTGCCCCCCGGGGCTTTAGCAACAGGTACAAATGGCACCGACAACGCAGGACAGGGTACGTCTGGGGTAACACACCTCAAAGAAAATGCACGCCCCACCTAGAGGCCTGGTATATGCCGTTTACTACACAACACTTGCATCCTTCGCAATCCCAGGTGAAGTATTCCGGAGATTATATCCATTCTCTAACTGAATATTGACCTTCAATTTCAGCTAGTGGAGTTAAAACCGTTGACCTGAGATCTTCGCCGCGAACACGAAGGAAGAGTGGATGCAGTGTTTCGGTTTCTATTGAAAGGAGGATTAATAATTAAAATGAAGGCAATTGACCAAACTCTGCGAATGGGTTATTTCCCCCAAAGCTGGACGAATGGATGGAGCCGGGAATACGCTGCCTGGGGTGGCTGCGGTGGAGGTAAATTGAAAAGGGTACTAGAGCTGAAAGGAAATGAACCGCGTTGCTAAGGGGAAGAGCAGCACGATTCCGCACAAAACGTGCGGGTTCAGATAATTTCCCTTCGCGCTGAACTGTCTTGTGATTCTGTAGAAAGATTAGAAACTGCAGATGCTGCAAATCTGAGCAAAACGCAGAGTGCTGGAGGAACTGTGTGGACCAGCCGGCATCTGTGGAGAGAATGGATAGGCGACGTTTTGGGTCTGGACCCTTCTTCAGTATTTGTCGGAGAGATGCGGGATGAAGCTTCAATCCTGAGCGTACCCCCATCAGCTGTTGGTTTATTATTTCTCGTCTCTCTATCTTTTTAGCTGATTTGTCCAATCATCCCAAAACCACTTGTTTCTGATTTCTCGTAACAAGCTCCATTTTCGTCCAACAATCTTTGTGTACCCTGCATAGACCAGGCTACTGAAGGTACCAATAACACTCCCCCAAATTGAAACTGCGGTCTCGGGCATGAGTTCGACGCTTGGCTTAAATCTGCATTATATTTGGCAAATCACCCTGCTTACTCTTAATTAATCTATTTCAAGCGGCATTTCTCAATGAGATTCGTCGCATCTGTTTTCTCCAAACGTCTCAGTTGTTTGTTGCCTCCCTCGTTTGTTGAATTCATTTGTTTTCCATTGCAGAAGATGATTTGTAGAACTCTGACTCCTTCCTTCAAGATTTAAATTCATTCGAATGTGATCTTGATTAGTACATGTGTCAGAGGTTATAGAGAGAGGGCAGGAGAATGGGGTTAGTAGGGAGAGATAGATCAGCCATGAATGAATGGAGTAGACTTGTTGGGCCGAATGTCCCTATTCTACTCCTATCCCTTAACACCTTGTTTGACGTGAGCCTGCTATTACGACCGTTTTTTTATGAGACCTTTTGCGCAATTTACCATTTTGCATTTCTTTGTTCGATATGCAAAATTTGCATGCATTTAATTTGCGATTCGGTTTAAACAGGCTCTACGACTTTTTTGATTGGAAACATGCCACACAGTCCACGCCAACCCTGAATTGTTCAACCGTTCTCCCCTAGTCTCAATCGTTCTCAAACTCTGTCGGAAGAAGGGTCTCGACGCCAAACTTCACCCAACACTGGCCAAAAACAAAGGCCAATTAACCTACCACGTCTTGCAGTTGGGGTGGGAGATGGGTGGAGCACCTTGAGGAAACACACATAATCACAGGGAGAGCATGCAAACTCAACAGAGAAAGCATCCGAGGTCATGAATGAATCTGGGCCTCTGGCACTGAGATGCAGATTAAATATCGACTAGTTTGAAATGTCCTTAAAACGCTGTTTTCCTGTGACCTTTAAATTCCTCGCTAGCAGCTGAGATCATTAAATGATAGCCGGGCTTCTTGATTTAAAGTATCCAACCTGGTCATTTTAATTCGAAATCAAATGTACTTCTGTCGAAGAAATTTTTTTTAACCGAACCTCTTTCTGCAGTTAATTTGGTGGCGATTGTGATCCTATCGCGAGGAAAGTGCGGTCTCTCCAAATGTATCTCTCGGTACCTGCTGTCCATGGCGGTGACGGATCTCCTGGTTATTATCACGGCAGTGTTACTAAATCGGGTTCCTGGCATTTATTTCCCAAGCAGCTTCATGTCCATTACTCCCGTATGTAGTCTGACCATCGCAATCATCTATGCCGCCAGAGATTGTTCCGTCTGGTTAACCGTCTCTTTCACCTTTGATCGATTTGTGGCCATCTGCTGCAATAAACTGAAAACAAACTATTGCACCGAAAGGACGGCAGCCGTGGTAATCGGAACAGTTTGTGTCTTGGGCTGCCTCGTCAACATTCCCTGGTACTTCTTACACGAACCGATCTACATAATTGACAACGTCCCATGGTTTTGCAAACTGAAAGAGATGCGATATTCCTCGCCCATGTGGGCAGGTTTTCATTGGATCGACCGCATTTTAACCCCTTGCCTCCCGTTCTTCCTCGTGCTTCTTCTCAATGCTCTGACCGTCAGACACATTCTCGCGGCTAGTCGTGCCCGTAAGAGGCTCCGCGCACAGAGTAACGGGGAGAAGCAGAATGACCCTGAGATGGAGAGTCGGAAGAAGTCCATCGTGTTACTCTTTGCCATCTCTTGCAGTTTCATCCTGCTGTGGCTGGCTTACGTCGCCTATTTCTTCCACGAACGAATTAACGTTAATTATAACATCAAAGGATTCAACGATCCCGTATTTATTCTCCTAGAGAGTGCGAATATGCTTCAGCTCTTGAGTTGTTGTACAAACACATTCATTTATGCAGTGACTCAGAGAAAATTCAGAGAGCAATTAAAGATGCTTCTGTTATCTCCTCTGACTTTAATAAGTAAACTTGTCACGCGTTGATATGAATAAATGTCAGTGTTGTTTAAATATAACCTACAGCATGGTTTCTATCTAAAAATAAAACATTTATCTGCAGCTATCAAGCAAAAGTGGTAGAAACAGAAGAAGGGGTTCGGCCTGAAACGTTGCCCATTTCCTTCACTCCATAGATGCTGCCTCACCCGCTGAGTTTCTCCAGCAATTTTGTCTTCCTACATTTGTGTCCAAACCTTAGGATTCACAATTCATCGTAGATAATACAGCGGGGAAATCAAGCATTTGGTACTGGACTCGAGGAAAGCGAGTTTTGTAGAGTGCTTCCGAGATGGGTTCTCAGAGCAGCTTGTAGTGGCATCTGTCAGGGAAAAGGCAATTCTGAATTTAGTATTGTGTAATAACCCGGATTTGATAAGGGAACTCAAAGGAATATGAACCATTAGGAAGAAGCGTCCACAATATGATAAGATTTACCCTGAAATTGTAGAGGGAGAAAGTGAAATCAGATGTGTCGGCATTACACCCGAGCAAAGGGATGATTGAAGAACGAGCCAACGTTGACTTGAAAGGGACCCTAGCAGGAATTACGGTGGAACAGCAATGGCAAGAATTTTCTGGGAATAATCCAGAAGGATTGCAGGATCTTTTCATTCCAAAGATGAAGAAATATTCTAGGGGGAGAATGGCTGACAAGGGAAGTGAAGGACAGAATAAAACTAAAAGAGAAATGATATAACATTGCAAAGATTAGTGAGAAGCCAGAGGATTGGGAAGCTTTAAAAGAACAACAGTAGGTAACTAAAAAGGCAATGCGGGGTTAAAATATGAAATACGCAGGTGTTAGGTAATAATACAAAAGAGGATAGCAACCGTTTCTTCAGTTATATAGAAAGTAAGAAAGAGGGAAGAGTGGATGTTGGAGCGCTGGAAAATGATGCAGGAGAAGTGATAGTGGGGAATAAAGAAACGGCAGAGGAGTTGAATAACGTTTCTGCATCAATCTTCACAGAGGAAGACACCAACAATATGCTTGAAATTCAAGAGAGTTCGGGGTTGGAAGTTAGTGGAGTTGCTATTAATAAAGTCATAAGATCATAAGTGATAGGAGCAGGACTAGGCTTTTTGGACCATCGTCTACTCCGCCATTCAATCATGGTTGACTATCACTCCCTCCCAACCCCATTTTCCCGCCTTCTCTCCATTATCCCTGACACCCGTATATATACTCATGCACACATATTCACGCTGATGTGCCTTCTTTATAATTGCATCAGTGTTCTGGTTGACCTATCACTCCCTCCGAATCCCATTGTCCTGCCTTCTCCCCATTAGCCCTAACACCCGTATTAATCAAGAATATATCTACCTGTGCCTTAAATATATCCACTGACTTCGCCTCCACAGCCTTCTGTGGAATAGAATCTAGATGTAGACTCTCCCAATAGTGGAAACGCCCTCTCCTCCTATCAGGCAACTAAACCATCATAGTAACAATTAAATATCATCTAGCTCATTGGAGACTCTCAGATTATCTTTAATTGGACTTTATTTTGAATGAAATCCCCCTTATCCTGTATTCTTTATCCTGTATCCGTGCACTGAGTACGGCCCGACTGTAATCGTGCACCGTCCTCTCGCCGACCTCATAGCAAGTAACAAAATGCCCTTCACTGTACCAATAAACTGAACAGATATTTTCTTTCAGCCATCGAGGAATTAGTTTCACCTCTCCTTTTCCCTCGTCTGAAACACACCTTACATCCCATCATTTTTGATTAATACTCCGAATATCTGCCATTTTTCTCTTCTGGAGAATACTCTGGGAGTTGGGGATATTTGCCAATTTGATGTGTAAAACAACTTGCAATGTTGTGGCATCGGCATGGAATTGTTTTTTTTTGCAAATAGAGAGTGAGAAAACAGTTCTGTTGTCAACACTTATACTATGCGTTATGTTTCATGTTTGTGTGAGTTTGGCCAAATCCAGCTTGCTTAATAAAGCAAGAAATGTGCTTAATAATACAACGAACTGCACAAGGGGGCGGCTCGGTGGCGTGGTTGGAGAGCTACTGCCTTACAGCGCCAGAGACCCGGGTTCGATCCCGGCCACGGGTGCTTGGCAGTACGTAGTTTGCTCGTGGGTTTTCTCCGGAATCCTCGGCCTCCCCTCACACTCCAAAGATGTACACATTTGTAGGTCAATTGGCTTGATATAAAATGTAAAAGTGCCCCTACTGTGTGTAGGGTAGTGTTAATATGCAGGTGGCGCTGGACGGCGCGGACAAAACTGCAGATGCTGGAATCTTGCGCAAAACTAAGTTCTGGAGGAACAGCGGGTCACGCCGAATGCACTGGTGACGTTTCGAGCCAGGTCCCTCCTTCGGACTGATTGTGGGGGAGCATAGAAAGCTATCAAAGAGGTGGGGGCGGGACACCGGCTAGCAAGTGATACGTAGATATGGGGAGAGGGGTTGATTGGCAGATGGGTGGATCAAGTGACAAAGGATGGAGATTAAAAATGAGATAAAAGGGTGTCACATAAGGACAGAGGAGTGAAATGCAAAGCTTCCTCATCCACTCCCTGCATACAGAGGGCGGTTCATCACCCAATAGAGTTACACTTACAAATCCGCACGTCCCTGGGATGAAGGAGAAGGTCCTTGGGAAGCTGAAAGTGTTAACAGTGAATACGTTAACTGGACGGGATGGACTGCACCCTAAGATTCTGAAAGAGGAGGCTTTAGAGATTGTGCAGGCATTAATAGTGATATTTCAAGAATTAATGGAGTCAGGAGCGGTTCCAGATGATTGCAACATTGCCAATATTAGCCTGCTGTTGAAAGGAGCAAAGTTGAATAGTGGGAACTATATGCCCATTAGTTTGACTTCAGTGGTTGGTAAGATTATAGAGTCCATTATAAAGGATGAGGTTACGGAGTGCCTAGAAATTCATGATAAAATAGGCAGAAGTCAGCATGGTTTTGTGAAGGGGAGCTTGCCCGACGAATCAGCTGGCCTTCTTTGAAGAAGTAAATATTAAGATTGAGAAAGGAGAGTCAGTGGATGTTGTTTATCTAGATTTTCAGAAAAGCTTTGATAAAGATTTTGCATAATAGCCTTCAACTTAGCCTTCAACTAGCCTTCAACTCTCTCAAAATAGAGAGAGTACAGAGGAGATTTACTAGAATGTTGCCTGGGTTTCAGCAACTAAGTTACAAAGAAAGGTTGAACAAGTTAGGGCTTTATTCTTTGGAGCGCAGAAGGTTAAGGGGGGACTTGATAGAGGGTTTTAAAATGATGAGAGGGATAGACAGAGTTGACGTGGAAAAGCGACTGAGAGTAGGGAAGTTTCAAACAAGGGGACATGACTTGAGAATTAAGGGACTGAAGTTTAGGGGTAACATGAGGGGGAACTTCTTTACTCAGAGAGTGGTAGCTGTGTGGAATGAGCTTCCAGTGAAGGTGGTGGAGGCAGGTTCGTTTTTATCATTTAAAAATAAATTGGATAGTTATATGGATGGGAAAGGAATGGAGGGTTATGGTCTGAGCGCAGGTATATGGGACTAGGGGAGAATACGTGTTCGGCACGGACTAGAAGGGTCGAGATGGCCTGTTTCCGTGCTGTAATTGTTATATGGTTATATGGTTAACTTCGGTGAGTAGAGTAAACATCTTTGACCAGAGCGGCTCTCCGCGAACATCTACAAGAAGAGTGGAACATCTACAGGTAACGGTTCCCACTGGAATTGGGGTCAGGAATTAAAATGTAAGTGGGCCCGCTGCGTTTCTCCGGCACCTATCCATGTTCTCCAAATATGCTGCTAGACCTCCTGGGTACTGAAGCATATTTGTGATATTTTATATGAACCATAATCTGCAGTTCTTCATTCCTATATTTCGACTCTTCCAATAGTTTGTATGTTGATCCCGATTCCAGCTTCTCCCGTTTCTCGTGTCTCCCAAACTATGCTTATTTGACGAGTCTCCTATTACGGCCCTGAAATCAGTTTTCTTGAACGGGAACTTTTGCAACGGTTTACGCAATTTACCATTCTGTTTTTTCCTTTGTGTGTTCGTTATCCTAGAGGGGGGGAGTGGAAGAGGGCGGTGGGGGGGGGGGGGGGGTGGGGGTGGGGCGGGGGAGGGGGTGGAGGAGATGGGGGAGAGGGAGGGAGAGGAGGGGGGAGAGAGGAGAGAGGCCGGGGGAGAGGAGGGGACGGGGAGAGTAGTGGGGGGAGAGGAGTGAGGAGAGAGTAGCAATGTTACAAAATTTTGAGATTTAAAAAATCAAGTCTGCAATTTATCCCATCAGATAAAGCATTAAAAGACGTTTAATTTGACACCTAATTCACTTTCATATCTTCAGTGTTAAAACATTTATGGCCATTTTCATACTCGGAAATTAGCATCTTGTTCCCTATTGCTTTTCCCTTGACTTAACTCAAAAGCTGTGATCGAGGACAGTCAAAAGCCCATAACTTTCTTAAAAATTAAGAGAACTGAATGACATTTTCATTTATCATAGATTGAAGCATTCTGAAACAAATATAAAACAATCTTACTTGGATGACCTGAAATTAAAGCATATAATTAGTTAGTTACTTAATTGTAGCTAATTACAAAAATGGCCGTTGTGACGGAAATGGTAATAAACAACCAGACTGCATTGAAAATTCAAAAATCTGATATTCTCAAGATCAGAACTTTAATATTCCTTCAGACATATTCTCTCGGCTAGTCGAGCCCGTGAGAGGCTCCGCGCACAGAGTAAGGGGAGCAGCAGAATGACCCCGAGACGGAGAGTCGTAAGAAAGCCATCGTGTTACTCTTTGCCATCTTTTTTCTCTCACTAGGTTAGAGCATTAGAATCATAATGTGCAGAAGTGGGCCGGTTGGCACACCACATTCATGCCAACATTTGCCCATCTACACAGATCCTGTTTAACCTTGTTAGGAACCCAGCCTTCTAATTTTCGGTGGAGAGTGGAGCAACATTTAAAGAGTAGAAGCCATCATAACTGGTAAACCATGGTACCCAAGATAGCAAATAAACCAGAGTGAAAGGCAGGAAAAGGAGATGGGGTAGCGTTGCTAGTTAGAGAGGAGATTAACGCAATAGAAAGGAAGGACATTAGCTTGGAGGATGTGGAATCGATAGGGGTAGAGCTGCGAAACACTAAGGGGCAGAAAACGCTAATGGGAGTTGTGTACTGGCCACCTAACAGTAGTAGTGGAGTTGGGGATGGCATCAAACAGGAAATTAGAAACGCGTGCAATAAAGGTAAAACAGTTATAATGGGTGACTTTAATCTATATATAGATTGGGTGAACCAAATTGCCAGGGGTGCTGAGGAAGAGGATTTCTTGGAATGTATGCGGGATAGTTTTCTAAACCAACATGTAGAGGAACCAACGAGAGAGCAGGCTATTCCAGACTGGGTATTGAGTAATGAGGGAGTGTTAGTTAGCAGTCTTGTTGTGCGTGGCCCCTTGGGCAAGAGTGACCATAATATGGTTGAGTTCTTCATGATGGAGAGTGACATAATTAATTCAGAAACAAGGGTTCTGAACTTAAAGAAAGGTAACTTTGAGGGTATGAGATGTGAGATATGAGAAATCAGGGAGAGTATCAAAACAAAAGACGAAGCATAGAAATTAGCCAGAAAAAGCAGCCTACCAGAGGACTGGCAGAAATTCAGAGTCCAGCAGAGGAAGACAAAGGGCTTAATTAGGAAAGGGAAAATATATTATGAAAAAAAACTGGCAGGGAACATAAAAACTGACTGCAAAAGTTTTTATAGATATGAGAAGAAAAAACGAGTAGTTAAAACAAATGTAGGTCCCTTGCAGTCAGAAACAGGTGAATTGATCATGGGGAACAAGGAAATGGCAGACCAATTGAATAACTACTTTGGTTCTGTCACTAAGGAAGACATAAATAATCTGCCGGAAATAGCAGGTGACCGGGGGTCAAATGGGATGGAGGAACTGAGTGAAATCCAGGTTGGCCGGGAAGTGGTGTTAGGTAAATTGAATGGATTAAAGGCCGATAAATCCCCAGGGCCAGATAGGCTGCATCCCAGAGTACTTAAGGAAGTAGCCCCAGAAATAGTGGATGCATTAGTGATAATTTTTTTAAACTCTTTAGATTCTGGAGTAGTTCCCTGAGGATTGGAGGGTAGCTAATGTAACCCCACCTTTTAAAAAGGGAGGGAGAGAGAAAACGGGGAATTACAGACCAGTTAGTCTAACATCGGTAGTGGGGAAACTGCTGGAGTCAGTTATTAAAGATGGGACAGCAGCACATTTGGAAAGTGGTGAAATCATTGGACAAAGTCAGCATGGATTTATGCAAGGTAAATCATGTCTGACGAACCTTATAGAATTTTTCGAGGATGTAACTAGTAGAGTGGATAAGGGAGAACCAGTGGATGTGTTATATCTGGACTTTCAGAAGGCTTTCGACAAGGTCCCACATTAGAGATTAGTATACAAACTTAACGCACACGGTATTGGGGGTTCAGTATTGATGTGGATAGAGAACTGGCTGGCAGACAGGAAGCAAAGAGTAGGAGTAAACGGGTCCTTTTCTGAATGGCAGGCAGTGACTAGTGAGGTACCGCAAGGCTCGTTGCTGGGACCCCAGCTATTTACAATATATATTAATGATTTGGACGAGGGAATTGAATGCAACATCTCCAAGTTTGCGGATGACACGAAGCTGGGGCGGCAGTGTTAGCTGTGAGGAGGATGCTAGGAGGCTGCAAGGTGACTTGGATAGGCTGGGTGAGTGGGCAAATGCATGGCGGATGCAGTATAATTTGGATACATTTGAGGTTATCCACTTTGGTGGCAAAAACAGGAAAGAAGACTATTATCTGAATGGTGGCCGATTAGGAAAAGGGGAGATGCAACGAGACCTGGTGCAACGAGACCTGGGTGTCATAGTACATCAGTCATTGAAAGTAGGAATGCAGGTGCAGCAGGCAGTGAAGAAAGCAAATGGTATATGAGCATTTATAGCAAAAGGATTTGAGTATAGGAGCAGGGAAGTTCTACTGCAGTTGTACAAGGTCTTGGTGAGACCACACCTGGAGTATTGCGTACAGGTTTGGTCTACTAATCTGAGGAAAGACATTCTTGCCATAGAGGGAGTACAGAGAAGGTTCACCAGACTGATTTCTGGGATGTCAGGACTTTCATATGAAGAAAGACTGGATAGACTCGGCTTGTACTCGCTAGAATTTAGAAGATTGAGGGGGGATCTTATAGAAACTTACACAATTCTTAAGGAGTTGGACAGGCTAGATGCAGGAAGATGGTTCCCGATGTTGGGGAAGTACAGAACAAGGGGTCGCAGTTTAAGGATAAGGGGAAAATAAGGGGACCGAGATGAGAAAAACATTTTTCACACAGAGAGTGGTGAAACTCTGGAATTCTCTGCCACAGAAGGTAGTTGAGGCCAATTCATTGGCTATATTTAAGAGGGAGTTAGATGTGGCCCTTGTGGCTAAAGGTATCAGGGGGTATGGAGGGAAGGCAGGTACAGGATACTAAGTTGGATGATCAGCCATGATCATATTGAATGGCGGTGCAGGCTCGAAGGGCCGAATGGCCTACTCCTGCACCTATTTTCTATGTTTCTATTATTTAAAAATGTTATCGTTACCGCGTGGTGTTTTTGCGAAGATGTAAAGACACGCACGTATACACACGTACAAGATCAGACTATTAATACATACTAGACCAAGTGCCGACCCATTGGGTCTGCTCCCCCAACGTACCCGTTCCCTACCCATGTCCCCCACAGGAGGCCTGGCCCTCAAACCCAAAGATCATAGAGGATCTATGATCTTTGCTCAAACCCAAGCCATTCCCAAACGTAAGATTCCAGCACTCCCCTGCCTCCCTCAGCAGTGGACTTAAAATAATTACAAATGCACTTGCCCTGCGTCTTGCAAAAGCAATTCGCCCTCCTCTCCTGGTGAAAGGTTCAGAGTGTTCTTTTGTCGCAACATTGTTTCGAAGTGTGTTGGATGCTGGCAGGAATGGTTTTTACAGTAAACATTTTGTGAAAGTTGGCATTTGAAAAGCTCTAATCAGTAATATCGAGAAAAAAAGCATAACATGTTCAGTGAAGATGTCTCTGCCTAGAGGGGGGGGGGGGGGGGGTGGATGTGAATCAGAATATGTAAACATCTTGTTAAAGTTCGCATTATTAAAGCTTTAATTGCGAATAACCTGTGAAATAAAGTATGAAATCTTCAGTGAAGCTGTTCACTGCTAGCCGAGCCATTGTTACGTCATCAGTTGGTCAGTCTTTTGATTTTTGACATTTTTTAATCAGTAATAAGTCGAGAAATAAAGCATAACATGTTCAGCGAAGGTGATCTCTGCTTGGAGGGTAAACATGTCAATCAGAATATGTAAAAATGTAATCGTTACCGCATAATCATTATCGTTGCGAAGATGTAAAGCCAATCACATATATACACAAACATACACACACACGCATATACACTCGTGCAAGATCAGGTTTTTAATAAGTATATGATATGATAGATAGATATGTCTGGACATTGTGATGCAGCAGTATACATCAATGGTTGTGCCACATATAGAATATTACATCCAATTCTGCTGGCCGCATTACATGAAGGATGGTCAGGCTTTGTCGAGAGTGCATAAAACGGTCACCAGGATGTTGGCTAAATGCACAAGGAAAGGCTTGAGATACTTTGATTATTTTGTTAAGAGTCAAAAGTGTTTAATTGTCATGTCCCAGATAGAACAATGAAATTCTAACCTGCAGCAGCACAACATAATATTTAGACTGTAAACAATATAATAAACGAGAAAACAAGTTCAGAATGAGTATACATACACACACTAAAATAAACAAACAATAATAATACAATAATAACAATAGTAGTACATATAATTCAGAATTTATTTGAAGTAGTAGTGATTAAGCGCAATAATGGCTGCAGTGAAGAAGCAGTTCCTGAACCCAGACGTTCTTCGCGATGGCCGGGGTGAAATCAGTGTGTGGCCATGGTACTCTGGTTCTCTGATAATGCTTTTTGAAGTAGCGACTCCGGTAAATCCCTTCGATGGTGGGGAGGTGAGAACTCGTGATGGACTGGGCAGTGTTCATAACTTTTTGCAGTCTCCTTCGCTCCTGGGCATTCAAGTTGCCGAACCAGGCCATTAGAGACATAGAAAATAGGTGCAAGAGGAGGCCATTCGGCCCTTCGAGCCAGCACCGCCATTCATTGTGATCATGGCTGACCATTGCGCAACCAGTCAATGTAGCTCTCTGCAGTACACCTGTAGAAGTTAAATAAATATGCTAATTAGAGTAGGAGGCTAAGCCGCTCAGCGATAGTATTATAGAAATTCATGAGAGACACAGAAAAGGTCCTACAATATAAATGTCAAAAACAGATAATATGGGTTTACGGTGAGAAGGGGGAAAGTTTAAAGGACAGTTGATGACTATCCAGGCTCAGCTGCCTGACCTGCTGAATTACTCTAGCATTCTGAAATTTACTAGAGGTAAACAGTTTCATAGTTTAACCAAGATGTGACACTAATCGCAAATCACTGAACCTGGGTAGTCACCATTTAAGGATTTTCTTCAGACTGATTGCAGTGGGGGGAAAGTGCTAGAAAAGAGATGGAAGTGGGACAAAATCTGGCATGGATTCATATGAGGGAAGGGGGTTATTTGGCAGATAGATGAAACATAGAAAATAAGCGCAGGAGGAGGTCATTCGGCCCTTCGAGCCAGCGCCGCCATTCATTGTGATCATGGCTGATCGTCCCCTACCAAAAACCCGTGCCTGCCTTCTCCCCATATCCCTTGACTCCACTAGCCCCTAGAGCTCTATTTAACTCGCTCTAAATCCATCCAGTGACTTGGCCTCCACTGCATTCTGTGGCAGTGAGTTTCATAAATTCACAACGCTCTGGGTGAAAACGTTTTTTTCTCACCTCATTCATAAATTACCTCCCCTTTATTCTAAGACTGTGGCCCCTGGTTCTGGACTGGCCCAACATTGGGAACATTTTTCCTGCATCTAACTTGTCCAGTCCTTTTATAATTTTATATGTTTCTGTAAGATCATATGAACACACTTTATGATGATAAGAACACTAGGATTGAGTCAGATTAGAAGACGGGAGGGGTGAAATGTAAATGTAAAGCCAGGGGAGGGATATGTGGAAGGGGCCAGGGCGGGAGTATGGATTTTAGGAGAAATGGGAGCACACTGAAGGGGTGGTGGTTTGTGCGTAGGGGTGTGTGTATGTTTGTGTGGGGGGAAGGGGGGGGGGGGTTTAGAGGGGTGAGCAGGGTGGGGGGGGGGGGGGGGGGGGGGGGTTGTTGCCTAAAATTGGATAATACAATGTCACACATTTGAGTTGTAAGATACCCAAGCGGAATGCCAGGCGCTGTTGAGTGTGACCTCCCTCTGGTAATGGACAAGATCCAGGAGAGCAAAATCTGTGCGGGAACTGAAAACCTGTTAAATGTACTTTCCTAAATGGTATAACAATCAAAGTATGCCGAGAATTAAGGCATTGTTTCCAGAAGGAAATTAGGCAACGTTCAAATATTTTCTGAAATAAGTAATTGCAGATGCTGGTTTATTAAAAAAAAAAAAACAACTCAAAGTGCTGTAGTAACTTGGCGTGTCTGTGCTCGCACATCGGTAAGTTTAGTTTAGTTTAGTTTAGTTTAGAGATACAGCATGGAAATTGATTCTTCATCCCACCAAGACCACGTCAACTACTGATCACCCATTTCTTATAGAAACATATAAAATTCTTAAGGGATTGGACAGGCTAGATGCAGGAAAAATGTTTCCGGTGTTAGGGGAGTCCAGAATCAGCGGTCACAGTTTAAGAATAAGGGGTATGGCATTTAGAACTGAGATGAGGAAACATTTTTTTTCACCAAGAGAGTTGTGAATCTGTGGAATTCTCTCCACATTCTTCTGTGAAGGCCAATTCACTGGATGTTTTCAAGCGACGTAGATTGAGCGAAAGGAATCAAGGGATATTGGGAAAAAGCAGGAACGAGGTATTGTTTTTAGACGATCAGCCATGATCACATTGTTCCCGATGTTGGGGAAGTCCAGAACAAGGGGTCACAGTGTAAGGATAAAGGGGAAATCTTTTAGGACTGAGATGAGAAAGACATTTTTTACACAGGGAGTGGTGAATCTCTGGAATTATCTGCCACAGAATGTAGTTGGGGTCAGTTTATTGGCTATATTTAAGAGGGAGTTAGATGTGGGCCTTGTGGCTAGAGGGATCAGGGGGTATGGAGAGAAAGCAGGTACAGGATACTGAGTTAGATGATCAGCCATGATCATATTGAATGGCGGTGCATGCTCGAAGGGCCGAATGGCCTACTCCTGCACCTATTTTCTACGTTTCTATGAATGGCGGTGCTGGCTCGACGGGCAGAATGGCCTACTCCTGCACCTATGTTTCTATGTTTCTATTACATCAGTTTATACTATCCCATTTTTGCATCCACTCCGTACATATTTGGGGCAATTCCCTCATCACGTTCCCGAGATCAGGATCGAATCGACTCTCTGCCACTGCCAAGTAGCATCTCTACCAGCTGCGCCACTGTGGTTTAAATTAATTACTAACAAACTGAATCCTACGTCAGTGGCGAAATTACGAATCTTATTTGTGCAATGACTGTAACTAACGTCAGCGTTGAGGCTATTTAATTGCCACCCAGGTCTTGAACAACGCATACAAAAGGCAATCGGATAACTGACTGGGATAACACCCCAGCAACGGTCTCATCACGGAAAATGCACGCGCCGCCCAGTGGTCTGCTCTACGCCATTTACTACACTGCACTTGCAGTTTTAGCAATCCCAGGTGAAATATTCCAGAGATTTATTCGTTCTCTAAATGAATACCGCGTCAGTCTTTAAAGGGTGGTGAACAAAAAGTAAAATTTGAGCACATCAGAGCCAATCGCAGGAAGAATTTGTGGATGTTTGCGAAAATCCATTCGATGTTATGGAATATGAAATAAGATTTAAGGCGATGACCGGATTTGTTCGGGGAAATATGCCGGGGGTTCCAGAAGAAGCCTTGAGCCGTTTATCCTTTTAAAATTGGAGCGGGAGCATTCTGAGTGAAAATCAGAGTGAACCTGACGTACCCCTTGTGGAACGTCGTCAAAAGCGAAGTTTAGATCAGTTTACAGATTTGGGCGGAGAAATTGAGTTTAATCCGGGAATATGTGAGGGGCTGAATGCTGGGAGGTTGAATATGAGGAGAAGGTATGCAGTTCATGACAAGACCCTGAGCAGCATTGATGTACAGAGGCAGTCTTGGGACCAAGTGCATACCTCCCAGAAAGTAGCAATGCAAATAGAAGGTATGGAACGCGTGTGATTTGCCTTCACTCATGGTTTAAAATACTGAGTTTCAGAGTTAGGAAATCATTTTGTAGCATTAAAAAAATTGGCGAGTCAAACTCTCTTGGTAACTTCAAGGCTGACGTGGTTCAATGGGATTGAGCATCGCGCTGGCATCGGTTCGATTGGGGAAGCTTGCTCCTGTTTTCCCAAACTGTTTTGTAGCTGTGAAACAAATACTGAATTGCAAGAATTTGATGCAGAAAATCTGGCGAGCAACCAATTCTATTTTAATTTTACTTTGGAACTACAGATAACGTGAATAGAAGATGCAAGTTTTGAACTTGAATTTTTGAAACCTTGAGTTGGTGGTGGTGGTGGGAGTGGCGTTTCAGTGGTAGTTAGTCAGGCATATGGACAGGCAGGGAATGGAAGGGTATGGATCAAGTCAAGGCAAAGAGGATCGGTATAAATTAGAATCGTGGATGGCACAGATATTGTGGACCGAAGGTGTTGTACAGTTAGAGCCATGGAGCTACACAGCACGGAACAATAATTTTCCGTCTATCTTGGCAATGATCATCAAGGTGGCATTCGCGGTTAAATCCAGCAAAAACAATTATTCGCGCTTAGTTTAACCTTCAGAATCAGAATTATTCTCGCTTTACAAGATCAATTTTTACATCCATAGTATAGGAAACAATTTAGCCGAATATCCATGGACATTGGTACCCCGACCGCACTCGTCTATCGCTTTCTGGTTGTTTTTTTTTGGATTTATGTCAAATCCTATAGTTAAATAAATGGGCTGGACTTCGATCTGTAATTAATTAATCTGTAATTCTGTGATTAATCATCTTTCTCTTTCACACAGTCAATTTAACAGCGATTGTGATCCTGTCGCGAGGAAAGTGCGGTCTCTCCAAATGTATCACTCGGTACCTGCTGTCCATGGCGGTGACGGATCTCCTGGTTATTATCACCGCAGTGTTACTAAACCGGGTTCCTGCCATTTATTTCCCAGGTAGTTTTTTGTCCATTACTCCCGTCTGTAGTTTCAGCATTACACTCATCTATGCCGCCAGAGATTGTTCCGTCTGGTTAACTGTCTCTTTCACCTTTGATCGGTTTGTGGCCATTTGCTGCAATAAACTGAAAACTAAATATTGCACCGAAAGGACGGCAGGCGTGGTCATCGGAACAGTTTGTGTCTTGGGCTGCCTCGTCAACATTCCCTGGTACTTCTTACACGAACCGATAAACATAATTGACAATATTCCTTGGTATTGCAAACTGAAGAAGCTGCGATATACCTCGCCCATGTGGGCATGCTTTCAGTGGATAGACCGCCTGTTAACCCCTTGCCTCCCGTTCTTCCTCGTGCTTCTTTTCAACGTTTTGACCGTCAGACACATTCTCGCGGCTAGTCGTGCCCGTAAGAGGCTCCGCGCACAGAGTAACGGGGAGAAGCAGAATGACCCCGAGATTGAGAGTCGGAAGAAGTCCATCGTGTTACTCTTTGCCATCTCTAGCAGTTTTATCCTGCTATGGTTGACTTATGTCATCTTTTTCTTCTACGACCGAATTAACGCGAATGATAGCGTCAAATCATTCAATGATCCTGTATTTATTCTCCTAGAGAGTGCGAATATGCTTCAGCTCTTGAGTTGTTGTACAAACACATTCATTTATGCAGTGACTCAGAGAAAATTCAGAGAGCAATTAAAGATGCTTGTGTTATCTCCTCTGACTTTAATGCGTAAACTTGTTACTCGTTGATATTAATAAATGTCAATGTTGTTTACAGAAAATCCTGCTGCATGGTTTGTATCTGAAAATGAAGCATTTAACGGGAAATATCTGAAAATAAAACAAAAATCCTCCTACCTTTGTCTCCAATGCTTAATGTTCAGTTTATCCTAAATATTACTGCACGGAAGCCGAGCATTCGGGTCTTCATATTGATTCTCAGCAATGGAGAGCCCCCTGGATTAATCCTATTTCATGTACTTAGACTTTGCTATCAAGATGCTATCAAGATGTAAAGCGAGCATGTCTGTATGTTATAAAGCTGATGACAATATTTTAAAAATATTTGTTATTGTTTTCACTAAAAATGGAAAGGGCACAGAGGAGATTCACTAGGCCATTTTTGGGAGAAACTGGGTGGGATGAGACTTATATTCTTTGGAGTGTAGGAGGCTGAGGCGTGAATTTATTGCGGGGCACAACATTGGCTTGGTTAAAGTGAATGCTCACTCTCTTTTTCCCAGAGCAGGGTATTTCTAAAGAAAGAGACCATAGGCTTAAAGTAAGTGGGGAGAGAGTTATGAGGGACATTGGGGGAGAATATTTTCAGTCATGGGGTGGTCCATGCCTGGAAGGAGTTAGAGGAATCAATGGAACCCAGCCACATACGACTACGACAAGGGTTTAGTAGGATACGGGCTATCTGCCAGCAAATTGGAGTAGCTCAGAATGCAAACTTGGTCAGTATGGACAAATTTGGGTACATTATCTGTTTCTGTGCTATATAACCATATAACATTCTGTGTATAACCATATGACTATAAATTTTGAGGAGGTTTGTGCTCAACACTGCTAACACGTTTTAAACTAGGTGCCAGTATTGTTGAAAAGCTTGAATAAATCATTGTAAATCTTTTTGACTGTAATATAATTGACATGGTCAGACTACGTGATGTGATCAGGGAAGGAAAGAGAACAGAAGTTTCTTGTGGCAATCTTCCTGATCAAAGGGGTTAAATGTGTGGCTTTTGCTTAGATCTCAAAGCAACAGCTCCCCGGCAGCTGAGCATGACCCAAGCTCGGCCATCAATATATTACTAAAACTCCCATCTTGTTTGTCTGTCTGTCTGCGTGCCCATGTGCTCCCGGACCTACGCCAAAACGGTACACGATAGCGCTACAATGTTTGGACCACATAATTATCCTGTGTTTTTTTTATCAAGTTTCTTTCAGATTGATGTTATATATTACAAATTATTCACATTTTATACTTTACAAAACCCCATTTTGAGAACATTTACTTGAAGATGCAGTGGCAGTTAGCAGCTATGACGCTAGTTAACGGGTGAGTGGTGGAAACGAGATGCGTTGGGGGAACAGGCGAGTGGCGGAATATTAAGTTGGGAAACGGGGTCCAATGGGTCAGGGGGTTGGGGTTATGGAGGGAGGGAGGCAGTGACTGATGGTAGGAAGTGGCTGAGGGTAGAGGAAAGGAGAGAGGGAGAGGTGAGGGAGCAAGTGAAGGAGTGGAGGAGGAGAGGCGAGAGAAAAGGGAGGGTGAAGAGGAGGGGGGAGTGTTGGGGAGATGAGGGCGAGTGGTAGAAAATTGGGTTGGGGAACAGGTTGCGTTGGGGGACGGGTTAATGGTGGAAACGGGTTGCATTGGGGGAACGGGTGAGTGGTGGAATATTGCGTTGGAGGAACGGGGCCCAACGGGTCCCTCTTGGTCTAGGAATACTATAAAACCTACTCTCTGCTTACAAAACAGTTTCCCGGTGAGCTATTTATAGTACATAATTATAATAATTTGTCTCATAACCCAGCAACACAAGATACTGCAGATGCTGGGATCTGGAGCAAAACATACACTGATGGATGAACTCGTTGGTTGAGGCAGCATCAGTGAAACGAAATTGACAATTTGTATGCAAACACTCTTCCTGCATCCCGGAAAGAGTGGAGGGGAGATAGCCAAAATAACGTGGCGAGGGGCTGGGGCAAATGTTGGTATACAATGCGTGGATCCAAATGAGGAGGGATGACATAGCGGTTGGAGTCAGGTGGAGAGCGAGGCATGGGATTAACGGAGGCTGGGAGGCAATTGATGTTGTGACCAGGGATTGATGGAACCTGGAAATGGAAGAAACTACGGATGCCACCACACATGTTATTGCTTTATGCAAACTTAATAATCACGCCACCTACATTCTCATATAAATAATTATTGATTATCATTAAATTCAGATGGAAATTATAATTATCCGCATATAAAACCAACAAGAATGAAAGGAAACGGGTCTATTGAGTCTGCTGAGTTGCAACGTCAGACTACCTTTCAATCATTGCAAAGTATCTGGAAGAAAAAGTGGACCCCACTTGCATATTGTCATGGACTGAGTCTTGAGTTCACTAAGGACGTGAGCAAGACTCGACAGACCAGCTCGATACATGGTCATAATTACCCAGCTTGATATTTTACAACCTCATTCGCATGATAAATTGATCCATTTAATTCATTTTTTCACAGAAGCCAACTCTTAACGTTTTGGTTTCATTGAGAAGACTTCTCAACCAGCCAGGGATTTTTCGATAAGCCAGTAATTATAGTATATTTATTTAAGGTGAACAGAGTTAAGACATATATTTTGAGGTTATTTTGTGTCAAATACATACTGGTGTGCAGACAGAAAAGACAGACAAGTGGGCAGAGTGGGTGGGATGGCCCTGTTGGTAAGGAATTAAATTCAGTCCCTTTCGAGGGTTGACATAGAATCAGAAGATGTAGCGTCAATGTGGATAGAAATGAGAAATTGTAAGGATAAAAAGACCCGAATGGGAGTTAACTATAGACCCCCAAACAGTAACTTGGAGATGGGGTGAAAGTTGTATCCGGCGTTAAAATTAGCTTGTAGCAAAGGTAATGCTCAGGTTGTTATGGGAGATTTCAACATGGAGGTAGACTGGGAAATCAGGTTGGTGCTGGACCCCAAGAAAGGGAGATTGTAGAGTGCCTCCGAGATGTATTCACGGCGCAGCTTGTGCTGGGGCCTACCATGGAGAACGCAATTCTGGATTCAGTGTGGTGTAATGAAGCGGATTTGAGAAGGGAACTCGAGGTAAAGGAATCATTTGGAGGTAGTGACCATAATATGACGAGGTTTAATCTGCAATTTGAGAGGGAGAATGTAAAAACAGACGTGTCAGCATTGCAGTTAAACAAAGGGGACTAGGTTGGCATGAGGGAGGAGCTGGCCAAAGTTGACTGGAAAGGTACCCCAGCAGTGATGACGGTGGAACAGCAATGGCAGGCGTTTCTGGGTATAATCCAGATGATGCAGGATCATTTCATTCCAAACAGGAAGAAACATTCCAAGGGGAGTAAAAGGCGACCATGGCTGAGAAGGTAAGTCAATGATAGTATAAAAATAAAAGATAGTATAGCACAGCAAAGATGAGCGGGTAGCCAGAGGATTGGGAAACTTTTAAAGATCAACAGAAGGTAACTAAAAAGGCTATACGGGGAGAAAAGATACAGTATGAAGGTAAGGTAGCCAAGAATATAAAGGAGGATAATAGCAGCTTCTTTAGGTACGTGAAGAGAAATAAATTAGTTAAGACAAATGTGGGTCCCTTGAAGACAGCGACAGGTGGATTTATTATGGCAACAAGGAAATGGCAGAGAAATTGAACAGATACTTTGTTTCTGCCTTCTCTAAGGAAGACAAAAAACAATCTCTCAAATGTACTAGGGGACAGAGGACCCAGAGTGATGGAAGAAATTAAGGAAATTCACATTAGCAAGGAATGGTGTTGGGTGGACTGATGAGAACGAAGGCTGATAAATCCACAGGGCATGATAGTCTCCATTCTATGGTACTTAAGGAGGTGGCTCTAGAAATCTTAGACGCATTGGTGATCATTTTCCAATGTTCTATAGATTCTGGATCAGTTCCTGTAGATTGGAGGCTAGCTAATGTTATCCCACTTTTCAAGAAAGGAGGGAGAGAGAAAGCAGGGAATTATACACCAGTTAGCCTGACATCTTTGGTGGGGAAAATGCTGGAGTCGATATCAAAGAAGTAATAGCGGCGCGTTTGGATAGCAGTAACAAGATCGGTCCTTGCTGTCTCCTCTCCTTCCTTAACCCTCGAGCTGTCTCCTCCCACCCCCCCGCCCTCGGGCTCCTCCTCCTCCCTTTTTCCTTCCTTCTCCCCCCCACCCCCCATCAGTCTGAAGAAGGGTTTCGGCCCGAAACGTCGCCTATTTCCTTCGCTCCATAGATGCTGCTGCACCCGCTGAGTTTCTCCAGCATTTTTGTGTACCTTCGGTCCTAGTCAGTATGGATTTACGAAGGGGAAATTATGCTTGACATATCTTCTGGAATTTGTTAAGGATGTTACAAATAAAATGGACAAGGGAGAGCCAGAGGATGTAGCGTACCTGGACTTTCAGAAATTCTTTGATAAGGTCACACACAGGACATTAGTGGGGAAAATTAGACCACATGGTTTTGGGGGTATGGTATTGACATGGATAGAAAATTGATTGGCAGACAGGAAACAAAGTGTAGGGAATAACAGGACACTTTGAGAATGCAGGCAGTGACTAGTGGGGTGGCGCATGGCTCGATGCTGGGTCCGCAGCTATTTGCAATATACATTACTGATTTAGATTAAGGAATTAAAAGTTACATTAGCAAATTTGCTGATGACACACAGTGTGAACTGTGAAGAGGATTCTTTGAGGATGCAGAGTGACTTGGACCTGTTGGGTGGGGGCCCAGATGCACTATAATGTGGATAAACGTGAGGTTATCCACTTTGGAGGCAAGAACGGAAAGGCAGGTTATTATATTAATAGTGCCAGGTTAGGAAAAGGGGAAGTACGACGAGACCTGAATGCCCTAGTACATCAGTCACTGAAAGTAAGCGGGAAGAAGAAAGGAAGAGGAGGAGCCAGAGGGCTGAGGGAGCTCGCTAGATGGGGTGAGCATAGATTGGCACGATGGACGGTGTACACATGGTGGGCCGAAAGCTCTGTTCGTATACTGCAATGTTATGGTTTCGCGATGTGCAGGGCTCATTCTCTGATCAATAATTATTTGAAATTGTCCACCAACTGAGCGAAAGCAAAGTTGGGAGCAGATGGATCCGCCAGTCATTGTTGTTTGCGGATTCCATGCCGGATTTTCGATACCATTAACCCGGTGTGTGCCCAGTTCGTGCAGTAGTTATTGCAGTAGGGGGCAACAAAATCTGGCATGGATTCATAGGCCCGACTATGGGTGAACTGGGGATGGGGACTGGACATTGTGCCTTCCCTCATAATGGGAACCATTGTGGGGGGATGTTCTTTATGTTTAAATCTCTTATTAATGTTATGTCTGTATTCTTTCTTTATGTGCTGCATGGCAAGAAGCATTTCACTACACCTAGGTGTATGTGACCAATAAAATAACCTTTGAACCTTTGAGATGAGGGAAGGAGATTGTTTGGAAGATAGATTAACACGTGTTAGAGATGAAAAGAAAACTGGGACTGAGATTAGGAGAGGGTTGACATGTGAAGCCAGGGGATTGATATGTGGAATGGCCGGGGCAGGAGATGGGAGAGTAGGAGAAATAGGTGGGCACTGGACGGGATGGGGGGGGGGGGGGGGGGGGGGGGGGAGAAGGGTGCGTCGGGGGGGGGGGGGGGGGGAGGAGGTGTGGGGTACGTTGGGTGGATGGGGTTGGTACCTAAAGTCAAAAAATACATTTGGATTGTAAGATACCCAAGCGAAATAGAAGCGCTATTGCGTGTGGCCTCCCTCTGGTAATGGCCAAGGACCAGGTCAAAAAATCTGTACGTGAATTGGAAACTTGTTATAAACACTTTCCTAAACGGTATAACAATTAAATTATGCCGATATTTAAAGCATTGTTTCCAGGAAGAAACTAGACCGCGTTCAATTAATTGCTCAAACAAGTAGTTGCAGATACTTGTTTATTCAAAAAAGACACAGAGTGCTGGAATAACTCGGCGGGTCGGTGCCACCACTAAGTTGATTTAATGTTTAGTTTAGTTTAGAGATTAGCATGGAAACGGGCTATTCGCCCCCCACCAAGTCCACGCCGACCACTGATCGCACACATCATAGTTTATACTGTTCCACGTTTGCATCCACCCCGTACATATCTTGGGAAATGCCCTCATCACGTCTCCGACATCATGATCGAGTCGACTCTAGCGCCATGGCCAGGCAGAAGCTCCACCACTGTGCCACTGCGCCATTGTGGTTTAAATTAATTGTCTACGGGATGGGACCCACGTCAGAGGCGAGATTACGAAACTTATTTTTGCAATAACTGTAACTAATCAGTGGCGAGGCTCTTTAATTGTCACCCACCCATTGTTTTTTTTAAAACAACGGATACAAAAGGCAACCGGTTAACTGACTGGGATAACACACGAGCAACGGTCTCTTCACGGAAAATGCACGCCCCGCCCAGCGGTCTGTCCTACGCCATTTTCTACACTGTACTTGCTGCCTTCGCAATCCCAGGTGAAGTATTCCCGACATTTATTCGTTCTCTAAATGAATAGCGCCTCAGTCTTTTAAGGGCGGTGAACAAAAACTCAAATTTTAGGACATCGGAACCTTTTGGGGATGGGTGGAGAAATGGCAGATGGAGTTTAATCCGGAAAGTTCTGAAAAGTGGAATTTGAGGAGAATGTGTGCAGTTCATGACAAGACCTTAGCAGCATTGATGTACAGAGGGGTCTTGGGTCCAAGCGCGTATCTCCCAGAAAGCAGCAACACAAAATGGTGCCGCAGAAAGCGTGTTATTTGCCTTCCCTCACCGGACGGAATATTGAATTTCAGAGTCAGGAAATTATCTTGCCGCTTGGAAAAATCTGGCACGTCAAGGTCGCTTGGTAACTTCAAGGCTAACGTGGTTCAATGGGGTTGAGCGCCAGGCTGGCATTGATTTGGTTAATACACGGGCCATCACGAGAAGTTTGCTCCTGTTTTTCCCAAACTGTCTTGCCGCTGTGAAACAAATACTGAAATGCAAATATACATAGGATATCTGGCGAGCAATCAATTCCCTCTATTACATGGAAACACACATGAATAGAAGATGTACGTTTTGAACTTGAATGTTTTGAACCATGAGGTGGATGGTGGATGCCGGAAATGCAGTTCCAGGAGCATTGATGAAGCCAGGCACGGGACTGACGTTTCTGTGGGATTCAGGGAGGCACATGGACATGCAGGGAATGGAAGTGGGTGGATCACGTCCAGGCAGCAAGGATCAGTTGGCATCATGGGCATTGTGGGCAGAAGGGAAGATTCATGTGCTGTCTCGTTAGAGCCATGATGCCGAAGCACAGAGAAAACAATTATTCGCGTTTAGTTTTTCTTGCGGAATCAGAATTATTCCCGTATTAATTTTGACATCATATAATGGGAGCTGGACTCCGTTCTGTAATGAATGAATCTGCAATTTTGTAATCAATTGTCTTTCTCTCTCGCACAGTCAATCTAACAGCGATTGTGATCCTGTCTCGAGGAAAGTGCGGTCTCTCCAAATGTATCACTCGGTACCTGCTGTCCATGGCGGTGACGGATTTCCTGGTTATTATCACGGCAGTGTTACTAAATCGGATTCCTGCCATTTATTTCCCAGGTACATTCTTGTCCATTACTCCCGTATGTAGTCTCAGCATCACACTCATCTATGTAACCAGAGATTGTTCCGTCTGGTTAACCGTCTCTTTCACCTTTGATCGGTTTGTGGCCATTTGCTGCCAGAAACTGAAGACAAAATATTGCACCGAAAGGACGGCAGCCGTGGTCATCGGAACAGTTTGTGTCTTGGGCTGCCTCGTCAACATTCCCTGGTACTTCTTACACGAACCGATCTACGTAATTGAAAAAGTCCCTTGGTATTGCAAACTGAAGGATATGCTATATTCCTCGCCCAAGTGGGAAGGTTTTCATTGGATCGACCGCATTATAACCCCTTGCCTCCCGTTCCTCCTCGTGCTTCTGTTCAACGCTCTGACCATCAGATACATTCTCGCGGCTAGTCGAGCCCGTAAGAGGCTCCGGGCACAGAATAACGGGGAGAAGCAGAATGACCCCGAGATGGAGAGTCGGAAGAAGTCCATCGTGTTACTCTTTGCCATCTCTTGCAGTTTCATCCTGCTATGGTTGACTTATGTCGTCTATTTTTTCTACGATCGAATTGTCGCTGATGATAGCGTTAAATCATTAAATGATCCCGTGTTTATTCTCCTAGAAAGCGCGAATATGCTTCAGCTCTTGAGTTGTTGTACAAACACATTCATTTATGCAGTGACTCAGAGAAAATTCAGAGAGCAATCAAAGATGCTTGTGTTATCTCCTCTGCATTTAATAAGAAAACTTGTTACGCGTTGATGCGAATAAATCTCAATGTTGTTAAAATATAAGCTACTGTATGGTTTCTCTAAAAAAAAAGCATTTACCTGCAGCTAGCAAGCAAAACCATTGGAAAAAGCCTCCTACTTTTGTGCCCAATGCTTAATGTTCAGTTTATCATAAATATTACTGCACGGAAACCGGACATTTGGCCCTTCCTGTTGATGCCGAGTAGTGGAGGAGACCCATATATATTAATCCAATTTCCAGCATTTTGACATTGCCTTCAAGATGGAATACGGAAAGCGAGCATGACTGTATGTTATAAATCTGATGAAGATATTTTTAAAATATTTGTTATTGTTTTCACATAAAATGGAAGAGATCCACTAGGATGTTACTTGGCTTGCCGGCCTGAGTTTTTGGGAGAAACTGGGTGGGCTGAGACATATCTTCTTTGGAGTGTAGAAGGCTGATGGGTGACCTTATTGCGGTGTACACAATTATGAAGAGCTTGGTTAAAATTAATGCTCAAAGTGTTTTCCCCAGAGCTCAACATTTCTAAAGAAAGAAGCTATAAGCTTCAAGTGAGTGGGGAGCGTGTTTTGAACGACTATAGCGGGAATATTTTCACTCTGGGGGTAGTCTATGCCTGGAAGTAGTTAGTAGATGAAGCCGTAGCAACAGGCACAATTACGACTGGGATAGGGAGGGTTCAGTAAGATTTGGGCTAACTGCAGGCAAATTGAACTAGCTCAGACTGCCAACGTGGTCAACAGTGGGCAAAAGGATCCGTGTTCATTGAATTGAATTGAATTGAATTGAATACCTTTATTGTATGTTAAAGGTATTACGGTCTGAACGAAATATCGTGCCTGCAGTCATACATACAATAAAAAACAACAATAAACACAAATTAACATCCACCACAGTGTATCCTCCAAGCACCTCCTCACTGTGGTGGAGGCAAACATCTTAGGGTTACTGTCTCTTCCCTCCTCTTCTCCCTCTGCGCTGAGGCGATTCCCCACCGGGCGATGGCACAAACAGTCCCGCGGCTCACCGAACCCCGCGAACGGGCCGGTTCAAACACCGCTGCCCGGTGTGGTCGAAGCTGCCGCCCTCCAGTCGAGCGGACGCAGCCGCTGGCCCGCGGCTGAACCCAGGACTCAGGTCGCCGCCGCCAGAACGCCGTCCCAGCCACCTGAGCACCGTTCCAGCCCCGAGCCGGATCGCCCTCACGTGAGTGCCGCTCCTCCCTCGGGCTGGGCCACTCCGACGGGAGTGCCGTTCCACCTCGAGCTGGGCCACTCTGACGGGAGTGCCGTTCCACCCACGGACTGGGCCACTCCGACGGGAGTGTCGTTCCACCCTCGGGCTGGGCCACTCCGACGGGAGTGCAGTTCCTCCCTTGAGCTGGGCCACTCCGACGGGAGTGCCGTTCCACCCTCGGGCTGGGCCACTCCGACGGGAGTGCCGTTCCACCTCGGGCTGGGCCACTCCGACGGGAGTGCCGTTCCACCTCGAGATGGGCCACTCCGACGGGAGCGTCACAGCCCCTCACGAGAGAGTCTCAGTCCCTCGTCAGGCCGCCCTCACGGGAGCGAGCCCAGGGCGAGTCCTGACAGGCTCTGCCTCCGGAGCCTCGAGGTTGCCAGCTCCGCCATTAGGCCACAGCGCAGACGGAGGCAGAGAAGGGGGATACGACAAAAAGTCGTATTCCCCCGAAAGGAGAGACAGCAAGCCCCGTTTCAACCCCCCCCCCCACATAAACACAGCTTAAAAACCAAAAACGTAACTACACAAAACGAAAAAAACAACACAAAAAAGTAAAGACAAACGGACTGCAGGCGAACCGCAGCCGTTCCCAGCGCCGCCACTTCCGGCTGTATATATTTATGACTATAACATGATGTAGAGGTTTGTGTTCAACACTACTAACACGTTTTAAACTAGGAATTAGTATAATTGGAAAACTTGAATAATTCATTGTGACTCTTGTTGACATGGGAATATAATTGACATGCACATGGTATCTGATGTGATCAGCAAAGGAAAGAAAACAGGAGGTTCTTGTGGCTATCGTCTTTATCAATTGTTTCAATGGGTGGATTTTGTTCAGATCTCAAAGCAACAGCTTATGCCGAGGTATTTAGGCAAGAACCAAGCTCGGCCATATTACTATAAAACCTACTCTGCTTACAAAAGTTTCTTATGAGCTATTAATGTAAATAATTATAATAATGCGGCTCATAACCTAGCAACACAAGAGGCTACAGATGCTGGGATCTGCAGCATAACATTCACTTGTGGATCAGCTCGGGGGTTGCGTTGCTGCAGCATTAGTGAAAGGAAATTTACAATTAACATTTGACACTTTTCCTGTATCCTGGACAGAGTGGATGGGGGATTGCCATGAAAAAAAGATGGAGGGGTTGCGGAAATAATGGCGTATAACAGATGGATCCAGATAAGGAAGGATGAACTGGCGGTTGGAGGCAGGTGAAGACAGAGGGGTGGGATTAAGAAAGGCTGAAAAGAGATTGGCAAATGTCACCCGGGATTGACGGAATCTGGAAATGCATGAATCTGCAGAAGCTACCACAAATGTTGGTGCTTTATGCAAACTTAATAATCACGCCAGCAACATTCTCATGTAAATGATTTTAATCTAAATTTAATGATAATGCCAAATATCAGCCTTTGAGATCAATAAAGATGAATGGAAACAGGTCTATTGACTTTGCTGAGGTTTTACACCCGTCTACCGTTCACTCATATTACAACATTTGCTGAAGAAATATGGAATCCAGTCTTGTCTATTGTCATGGAAGGAGCCGTAAGATGACTAAAGTGGGGAGCAAGACTATTGAACAGCGTGAGACATGGTCAGAGTTTCCAGATTGATTTTACACAACCTCTTCTATATGATATATAGAGCTAATTCATTCATTTTTACAGGGACGTCAACTTCCTTTTATTGACATGACTTTTCCACCTGGCAGATTTACTAGATAAGCCAGCAAGTATGGTATCTTTGTTCAAGATAGGCAGAGATAAGCCACATACCTGTATTTGGAGTTGATTTGAATCAAATATGAATAGGCAGGTTATTGGGGGAAAAACACCCTCAAAGGGCATGTTAATCCAGGTATAATGTACCTGCAAAGCTGCAGCGAGTAGGAATGTCATTGTTTTGGTCAGCGCACTAGACAATTAATCACTCTTGACTGTACCTTCTGTGGGAGAGAATTCCACCGATTCACCACTCTCTGTGTAAAAAATGATTTCCTCATCTCGGTCCTAAAAGTCTTCCCTCTTATCCTTAAACTGTGACCCCTAGTTCTGGACTTCACCAACATCGGGAATAATCTTCCTGCATCTAGCCTGTCCAACCCCTTAAGAATTAAAAAAAGAAAAACGTATAAGCTCCGTACAGACAGCACCCATAGTCAGGATCGAACCCAGGTCTCTGGCAGTGGAAGGCAGTAACTCTACCGTTGTGCCACCGTGCCGCTGACGATGCCACGTTGGTGAATAATCAGTGTAAAATCATATGGAAGAAGCAATCATTAATTCAAAGAACCAATCTTTAGAATTGTTTTAATGTACATTGAAAATCATAATCAGTTTGCAACTAAAAGAACAGTTTTACAAACAGACTGATTGACTACTACGATATTTGAATATGTCATCGAGGAACTCTGCAGGTGCTGGTTTCTTCACATCATGAGGAATGAGACGAAAGAAGCTTCAATTCCACTTTCTTATTCTGAAAAGCTTATTAACTACATAACGAAAAAAATATCACCAATCTTTGACGTTGTGTGCCTTTGAAACTAGATAATTGTCATCTTTGATTAAAATGTACTTGATGTAGTTTGAGTTTGGGAGAATCTACTAAGAGGGTCTGCAAGCGAAACTCTTTTCTCACTGAACAATACGCTTTCTATCACTATCACTTTCTGGTACTATAATGATAGCAAGTACAGTCTCCTTTGACCAGTATCAACGACCTGCTAGTCATCCACAAATAGGAAAGCTTTATTCAAATCCGGTTTTATGGAAAACCGAGGAGTAATGGATTAAAAGTGTGATATATGAATGCACGAAGTATCAGAAATAAAGTGGATGAGCTTGAGGCTCAGTTAGAAATTGGCAAGTATGCTGTTGTGGGAATTACAGAGATATGGCTGCAAGAGGACCAGGATGTGGACGGAATATTCAGGGGGAATACGTCCCATCGAAAAGACAGACAGATGTGCATAGGGGATGGGGTAGCTCTGTTGGAAAGGAATCGAATCGAGTCCCTTGCGAGGGATGACATGGAATCAGGATATGGAGAGTCAATATGGATAGAACTGTGGAATTGTACGGGTAAAAATACCCTATTGGGAGTTATCTAGAGACCCCCAAACCCCTCGATATAGGGTGCAAGTTGAATCAAGAAGTAAAATTGGCTTGTCGCAAAGGTAATGCTACGGTTGTTATGGGAGATTTCAACATGCAGGTAGACTGGGAAAATCAGGTTGGTACTGGGCCCCAAGAAAGGGAGTTTGTGGAGTGCCTCCGAGATAGTTTCTTAGAGCAGCTTGTACTGGAACCTACCAGAGAGAAGGCAATTCTGGATTTGGTGTTGTGTAATGAACCGGATTAGATAAGGTAACAGGAGGTAAATAAGACATTAGGAGGTAGTGACCATAATATGATAAGTTTTAATCTACAATTTGAGAGGAAGAAGGGAAAATCGGAAATGTCAGTGATACAGTTGAACAAAGAGACTTTGGAGCCATGAGGAAGGAGCTTGCCAAAGTTGACTGTAAAGATACTCCAGCAGAGATGACAGTGGAACGACAATGGCAGGTATTTCCGGGAATCATACAGAAGGTGCGGGATCAGTTCATTCCAAAGAGGAAGAGAGATTCTAAGAGGAGTAAGGGGCGACCGTAGCTGACAAGGGAAGTCAAGGACAGTAGAAAAGTAAAAGAGAAGCATAACATAGCGTTGATGAGCGGGTAGGCAGAGGATTGGGAAGCGTTTAAAGAGCAACAGAAGATAACTAAAAATGAAATACGGGGAAAAAAGATGAGGTACGGAGGTAAGCTAGCCAAGAATATAAAGGAAGGTAGTAAAATCGGGTTCATTAGACGACACCAATTTCAGAATTGCCTTTTCTCTGGTAGGTTCCAGTACAAGCTGCTCCAAGAATCCATCTCGGAGACACTCTACAAACTCCCTTTCTTGGGGTCAAGAACAAACCTGATTTTCCCAGTCAACCTGCATATTGAAATCTCCTATAACCACATTGGCATTACATTTGTTACATGCCAATTTTAACTCCTGATGCAACTTGCACCCTATATCCATGTTACTGTTTGGGGGCTTGTGGATAACTCCCATCCGTCCGTCCGGCTGCCTGTCTGCCTTTCGATTACCTCAAGCTCATCCACTTTACTGCTTATATTTTGTGCATTCATTGCTCACCTCACCTTTCACATCGATTCCCTTTTCACTTGACCATATTCTCCTATCCCTTCGTGAGCTTTCTGCCCAGTTAATACCTGTATCTTTACCTTTTCCCGGGCTCTCTTTCCCTTTAACTTCATCCTTATATTTCCACTCTGTCTCCTCCCCTAGTCCGAGAAAATGGCTGGTTTTAAGTGACAGACTGGGGTTCGAAAAGTGCCATGCAATTGCAAGTTCATCTCATTGCTGATCAAATGCAATGAATTGATCATCCTGGTCACTGACAGCCCAAACGAGCCAACATCGTGTCGTACAGCAGCAAAACAAGACTACTTTCTCAATCTAGTTCACAGAGCATTGGCGTCAATTTTTTAATTGTGCCAGTGTGACAGGAGTCATGGTAATTCTGTTCAGAGGTAGACCCTTCATCACACCACATTCATGTCAACGTTTCCCCATCTACACATATCCTATTGACTCATATTAGGAACATAGACTTCTAATTTTGTGCCGACAGTAGAACAAGATTTCAGGAGTAGCAGTAATCATAACTGGTAAACCAATGTATCCAAGGTAACAACCAAACCGGAGTGAAGGACAGTTCTGGTGAGATTCAAGCAAGGATGGAACATATCTGCAGCTCCAAATTAAGTTAGCCCATCTAACAGTTCGAATAAGTTACTGTATATGCTGTAAATCAGAGTACTAATTTAGAGATTGCAATTAATTGTGTAAATTCAATGACTTCTCAGAATTGAACACATGGTAGATTGGAAAACATCCATTGATCACGTTTTCCCAGATACCCCAAACCAGCAAGATAAAATGTTGGAACATATGAAAAAACATGGGTTGGATACACATGGAGTACACAAAAAACTCGAAGGAATATTAATCTATGTACATTATTGATGCTTAGCGCGTACTCAGTGAACCGAAAGACAATAGTCTGGTGCATCCAAAATTTGAAGCAAAATGCATGTTATATTCCAAGTCAACGTTTTGCACGTGAGCAGATTCGTTTATTGCATCAGAATGGTCAGAGACCGAGAAAAGTCAGGTTTTAAGTGAATAGTTTACTTTAGTTGATGGGGTTCAAGATGTGTCATACAACTAAGTTAACCACATTGCTGGTGAAATGCAATACCAAAGATTACTCCATGACAAGTGAATGTTGATCTTACCTGAGAACTGTCGGAGTTCTGGGTATCGTTATCCTTCCTCTTTGGTGGTTTATTATAAAGTCCTCACTATTGGTTGGTCTACGAGTTGTAATATCCCTGTTGAGGTTGGACATGGTTACATCAGGATAATATTCTTTGTTGTGCATTAGCTATTACATACCAAATAATTGTTCCCAGGGTTAATACAATCACAAATGTATTCTTATGCCTACAGCCCACTCAAATCATGTGGAAGGGAACTGAGAGTTATAAAAATGGTGCCAGAAATTCTCATTTCATGCATGATCTTGAGGCAGAAAAGTTTCACGTCCAGTAACCTTGAACAGACTTAAGTGCACCAAGTTCACTAGTTGTCAGTATTTAGTGCATGTGTGGAGATAATTAAGGCTCTTCACAACCCATCAGCAGTTTTCAGTGCATAGACAGGAGACGAGAGGGAAGGGTGCAGGATGATTGGAATTCTGGGACAGTAAAATTGTCCCAAGTGGAGCCTGGAATTCTGGTCAAAGAAATATCCACATGATAGTGAAGGATCAGCACAAGTTCTTAAACTTTATGAAAATTTGGTTGCAGGGAGAGAAATTAACTGCCCCCATTGATGAATGAGCATTTAAAATTGGAGAATACGTTCAGAAGGGATGATTTACACATGGTATGAGCACAATGTTATTAATGAGTTGGAAACCCGAAGGACTAATTAGTCTTTCCACAAATACTGCTGAATATTTCCAGCATGGATTTTATTTCAAGATTTCCAGCATTTAGTTGGATTTATGTATGTGGAAGAAATTAGGACCATACGCAGTTGTACCATTATAAACAGTGCCTATCAACCTTCAGTACATAGACTACACTGAATGAAACATGCCCATTGGTGCAGTAAACAAGGAGAACATTAAGTATGAAAGCTTGTTTTGAATTGAAGGGAGCCAAAGCAAGACTCGTTTATACACGATGAGCAAAAGTGTCTCAGGGCTCCATGAAGAGTTCCAGAACAAGGGGTCACAGTTTAAGGATAAAGGGGAAATCTTTTAGGACTGAGATGAGAAAAAAAAAATGTACACAGAGAGTGGTGAATCTCTGGAATTCTCTGCCACAGAATGTAGTTGAGGCTAGTTCATTGTCTATATTTAAGAAGGAGTTGGGTGTGGCCCTTGTGGCTAAATGGATCAGGGGGTATCGAGAGAAGGCAGGTACAGGATACTGAGTTGGATGATCAGCCATGATCATATTGAATGGCGGTGGAAGCTCGAAGGGTCGAATGGCCTACTCCTGCACCTATTTCCTTTTTTTTAAAATGTTTCTATGAAGATGAAATGTCGCGTGGTTTATCAAAATCCCGGGGGCAACAACAAACAGAAGTACTGAAATAAACAATGCAACTATAAATCGTTAGGATTTTAGCGCCATTTTACAATGCTTCACTCGTATGTTGGTCTTCCATAACTAGAGGAAGGGAATGTTACATTGACATTAATAAATACGCCAAAGATTGATAGTGTATCACATCAAAGATTGATAGTGTATCACGTGGTAGGGAGTATGCCAATAACTGGGCCCGGGCAGAAGGCGTTCTCATAGCGTTCAATGTTTATCACTTTGTGAAGCCACCAGTCACAAGGACCCAATTGCATAATTTTACAGGATCCATCGGAATGCTCAACAGAGAACCAGTCAGTCCATTCTCACCTAGCAAGGTTAGCGAGATCTTCGACCTCCCTCAACACTGGAGATTGGGAAGCACTATCACAAATGTAGGAAGCATCATCTGCAACCTCTGCCTGGGATATAAATGGAGAGAAAGATGTGCTGTTGCTGCCAGAGCTGATCGTTGCATTATCTGCAAATAAAGGATTAGACAAACATTACAGACAAAGTGGCAGTAGAAAATCACACGTGAAATGTTAATACCAAGGCCAAGCCTGGAGCCCAGCCGACCTGCACAACAACTGAGCCTACTTGGGAGATTGGCAAATGCAGAAACCCGATCTGATGGCATTCTTTAGACAATTGGCGAGTTCAATGTTGCATTCAATAGCAGCCTTGGAACCATAAGATTAAGGTGTAATGACAATCAGAGAAAGACAGGCCAACGTGGACTCAATGGAGGGGAGTGAGGAACCGGCGATGCGTTGGGCACTTTTCACCACCCTCTGCAGTGCTTTCCGGTCGGAGACATAGCAGTTGCCATACCATACTGTGATACAGTTGGTAAGGATGGTCTCGATGGTGCAGCGGTAGAAGTTCACCAGAATCTGAGGAGACAGATGGACCTTCTTTATTCTCCTCAGGAAGAAGAGACGCTGGTAAGCCTTCTTGATCAGTGTTGATGAGTTGTGGATCCAAGAGAGGTAATCGGAGATGTTGACCCCCAGAAACCTGAAGCTGGAAACACGTTCCACCTCCGTCCCGTTAATATGGATGGGGATGGGAGTGCTGTCTGAAGTCCAAAATCAGCTCATTGGTCTTCTTAGAGTTTAAGGGCCAGGTTGTTGTCAACGCACCCTCCATTGAGTCTGTCCAAAGCAAGCGATGTCTGCGAAGGGCGCGCAGCATCGTCAAGGACTGCTCTCACCCCAGCCACAGACTGTTTACCCTCCTCCCATCCGGGAGGCGCTACAGGTCTCTCCGTTGCCGGACCATCAGGTTCAGGAACATCTTCTTCCCCGCGGCTGTTACACTACTTAACTCTGCACCTTGGTGATTGCCAGTCACCCCCCCCCCCTTCCCCTAGTAAAATTGCACTACTACCACTGTATGTGCGTATATATATTCATTGCTCATTATTCTATGTTCGCTCTTCTGGGTGAGATGCTAACTGCATTTCGTTGTCTCTGTACTGTACACTGCACAATGACAATAAAGATTGAATCTGAATCTGATATATTTTATGGAAACCATTAGATTGAAATGCTGTAATGCCAAACCGTATACACAGGTTCCATAAGAAACTGCCATTAAGTAATAAAACCTTCCGAATACACAAATATTCTAAAAATGATAATGTTTTAACCATGCGTTCCGTAGTCTTCAACTCGACGGATAGGGTTGACGGCAGCCGGCGGTACTCCTCGTTTCCCAGGATTCAGAGACAGAACTACTTCGGCGCTGCTTTCCATATGTGCGGCTTTCTCAATCGCCCGATCACTAGTACTGGGCTTTAACTTGCATTAGAGGAATAGTATGATTAGCGGAAGAACACTCTACCAGCTTTATTGGGCGACGCTGATCAGGTATAAGCAGACTCTTAATAATGTTAAGGACTTTAGGACCCATCTAACGTAACTCGTGCTATGGCCGCTGATCATCAAATCAAATGAAGTGCGTCGTTTATTTCGGGTCGCTGTTCGGGGAGCTTTTATCTGTAGCTAATATTTAAATACCGCGATCTGATTTTTCTATTTGTCTTTTATCGTGATTCTGTTACCTTATTTAATGCTTCAACACAGGCCGTTCGGTGAAACGTCAACTGTGTGTATCGTTCGGTAGATACAGTCTAACCTGTCGAGTGCTTCGAACACGATCTACTTCCGTTTCAGATTTCCAGCACTTATACCTTTTGCGACTTTTACATGTTATTCTTTTCGGAACTTTATATTTTGCCAAAATGTCTTCAGTATCAGCAACGAACAACAGAAAATAATTTATTGCTATTTGGCCGCATGCCATGTGGTATTCGAGTGACTCCCACTTCCGGAATGAAGATATATCTGTGTGTAGCTTATCCCAGTCTATTGTAGGATCAAAGCGGGTACACGTCAACTATGGTAGGACATGCATTTCTGTCCACAGATGTCAACAGATGTTGCCCGACCCAACAGTCCTCCCTTCTATTTTGTGACATCGGGAACTGCAGATGCTAGACTCGGTCTGAAGAAGCTTTTCATAGAAACATAGAAACATAGAAAATAGGTGCAGGAGTAGGCCATTCGGCCTTTCGAGCCTGCACCGCCATTCAATATAATTATGGCTGATCATCCAACTCAGTATCCTGTGCCTGCCTTCTCTTCATACCCCATGATCCCTTTAGCCACAAGGGCCACATATAACTCCCTCGTAAATATAGCCAATGAACTGGCCTCAACAACCTTCTGTGGCAGAGAATTCCAGAAATTCACCACTCTCTGTGTGAATTTTTTCCCCCTGATCTCGGTCCTAAAATATTTCCCCCTTATCCTTAAACTGTGACCCCTTGTTCTGGACTTCCCCAACATCGGGAACAATCTTCGTGCATCTAGCCTGTCCAACCCCTAAAGAATTTCGTAAGTTTCTATAAGATCCCCCTCAATCTTCTAAATTCTAGCGAGTACAAGCCGAGTCTACCCAGTCTTTCTTCATATGAAAGTCCTGACATCCCAGGAATCAGTCTTTTCGACCTGAAATCTCGCCTATCCTTTCTCTACACAGATGCTACCTGCCCGCTGCGTTATTCCAGCATTTTTAGATTTAGCTCCAATAGTTTATTTGCTCGAAACTTCTGCATCTGCAGGTTTTGCCGTAATCTTGCGTTCCATGTCTACGTTTGCCGGGGCTGTGCAGTAATATTGAAAAACGGTTTTCCCCAAAATTCAAAGATTTAAATCCTTGAGTCATGCATGAGAAACGCAGTTCTCCACCTAAAATAGGAAGTCGCAGTGGATGAATGCATCTTAATCTTCTGGGTCAGCCAAACATTGGGAACTTGATCATCGTTATGGGCCAACATCCACGGCTCGACCCTCAACGATCACCCGGTGATTCCGCAAAACGATCGACGAATAACATTGACCACCGCCTGGTAGCCCGTTCTCCGAGACCGTACCTATGTCCTGAGAGGATACATAGATCAATGTTAGCGCACCTGGATTGATGACTGATGGAGGTGTTGCAACTGATGTTTTTGATGGATTTTAACTAAGCCTTTGACAAGGACGCTACCTGCACGCAGCTTCAGAAGGTTAGGTCACGTTGAATCCACGGTGATTTAGCATGTAGGATGTATCACTGGCTTGACCATCGAGCGCGGGGGATAATGGTGCAGATGTTTCCTTTCTGGTGTAAGACCCCTGGTGTTCCAAGAAGATTAGTGCGGTGATCTCTCCCTCTCGCTGTGTAAAAAGCAGTATACTCGGAAAATATGATATTCTGAGGTACAAATCCATATATTCCCGGACGCCACTACGCAAGAAGATAGAATAGTAAATAAATCATCCGAATGCTGCCCACGTTGCTTCGCGTTATTGAATATAAAAGTTGGGACATCCTTGTGCAGCAGTGTACAACATTGGTTGTGCCATATTTGTAATGTTACATGCAATTTTGGTGGCTGCATTGCAGGGAGGATGTTCAGGCTCTGTGGAGAGTGCACATGAGGTTCACCTACAATTTGGTTAAGTGTTATGTCTACGGAAAGGTTTGACACTGGTTATTTTGTTAAGAGTCATTAGATAATCGGCGCAGGAGTAGGCCGTTCGGCCCTTCGAGCCAGCACCGCCATTCTACGTGATCGTGGCTGATCATCCCCAATCAGTACCCCGTTCCTGCCTTCTCCCCATATCCCCTGACTCCGCTATCTTTAAGAGCCGTATGTAACTCTCTCTTTAAAGTACCCAGAGAACCGGCCTCCATCTGAGGCAGAGAATTCCAGACTCACAACTCTCTGTGTGAAATAGTGTTTCCTCATCTCCGTTCTAAATGGCTTACCCCGTAGTCTTAAACTGCGGCCTCTGGTTCTGGACTCCCCCAACATCGGGAACATGTTTCCTGCCACTAGCTTGTCCAAACCATTAATAGTCTTACATGTGTCAGTGAGATCCCCTCTAATTCTTCCAAACACCAGAGTATACAAGCCCAGTCGCTCCATTCTCTCAGCATATGACAGTCCCGCCGTTTCGGGAATTAACCTTGTAAAGCAACGCTGCACTCCCTTGATAGCAAGAATGTAATTCCTCAAATTAGGGGACCAAATCTGCACACAATACTCCAGGTGTGGTCTCACTATGGCCCTATAGAACTTCAGAAGGATCTATTTGCTCCTATACTCTTGTTATGAAGGCCAACATGCCATTCGATCTCTTCACTGCCTGCTGTACATGCATGCTTATTTTCATTGACTGATGAACAAGGTCCCGTTGTACTTTCCCTTATCCCAACTTGACACCATTTAGATAATAATCCGCCGTCCTGCTTATTGCTACCAAAGTGGATAACCTCATATTTATCCATATTAAACTGCATCTACCATGCATCTGCCCACTCACCCAACCTGTCCAAGTCATCCTGCATTCTCATAGCATCCTCCTCACAGTTCAAACTGGCACCCAACTTTGTGTCATCTGCAAATTTGCTGATGTTACTTTGAATCCCTTCATCTAAGTATATTTTAAATAGCTGCGGTCCCTGCACGGAGCCTTGCGGTACCCCACTGCTCGTTGCCTGCCATTCTGCAAGGGACCTATTAATCCCTACACTTTGTTTCCTGTCTTCCAACCAATTTTCTATCCATGTCAGCACTCTACCCCCAATACCAATGTTCACAAATTTTGCCCACTAATCTCCTATGTGGGACCTTATCAAATGTTTTTTGGAACTCCAGGTATACTACATCCACTGGCTCTCCCTTGTCCATTTTCCGAGCCACATTCTCACAATTTTCCAGAAGATTAGTCGAGCATGATTTCCCCTTCGTAAATCCATGCAGATTCGGATCGATCCTGTTACTGCTATCCAAATGCGCCGCTATTTCATCTTTTATAATGGGCTCCAGCAGCTTCCCCACCACCGATGTCAGGCTTACTGGTCTATAATTCCCTGTTTTCTCTCTCCCGCCTTTCTTAAAATGGTGGGATCAAGGGTGTTTTATTGTCATTTGTCGCAGATAGAACAATGACATTCTTACTTACTGGACAGAAGATATAAACATAGTACACCGTAAACAATATAATAAACGAGACGCAAACGTGTTATACGTCCTTTCCTAAATGGTATAACAATGACATTATGCCTCGTTCAATTAAGTAACGAAACAAGTGATTGCATATACTGGTTTATTCAAAATGGTTCCAAAGTGCTGAAGCAACTCTCCGGGTCTGTGCCAGCACGAAGTTTAGTTCATTTTAGTTCAGAGATACAGCATGGAAACGGACTCTTCATCACATAGAGCAGGCTATTCTAGATTGGGTATTGAGTAATGAGGCAGGGATAGTTAGCAGTCTTGTTGTGCGTGGCCCCTTGGGCAAGAGTGACCATAATATGGTTGAGTTCTTCATTAGGATGGAGAGTGACATTGTTAATTCAGAAACAAGGGTCCTGAACTTAAAGAAAGGTAACTTTGAGGAGATGAGACGTGAATTGGCCAAGATAGACTGGCAAATAATTCTTAATGGGTTGAAGGTGGACATGCAATGGAAGGCATTTAAAGACTGCATGGATGAACTACAACAATTGTTCATCCCAGTTTGGCAAAAAAATGAATCAGGGAAGGTAGTGCATCCGTGGATAACAAGGGAAATTGGGGATAGTATCAAAACAAAAGATGAAGCGTACAAATTAGCCAGAAAAAGCAGCCTTCCAGAGGACTGGGAGAAATTCAAAGTCCAGCAGAGGGGGACAAAGGGCTTAATTAGGAAAGGGAAAATAGATTATGAAATAAAACTGGCAGGGAACATAAACACTTTTATAGATATGTGAACAGAAAAAGATTAGTTAAAACAAATGTAGGTCCCTTGCAGTCAGAAACAGGTGAATTGATCATGGGGAACAAGGACATGGCAGACCAATTGAATAACTACTTTGGTTCTGTCTTCACTAAGGAAGACATACATACTCTGCCGGAAATAGCAGGGGACCGGGGGTCAAATGATATGGAGGAACTGAGTGAAATCCAGGTTAGCCGGGAAGTGGTGTTGGGTAAATTGAATGCATTAAAGGCCGACGAACCCCCAGGGCCAGGTACGCTGCATCCCAGAATACTTAAGGAAGTAGCCCCAGAAATAGTGGATGCATTAGTGATAATTTTTCGAAACTCTTTAGATTCTGGAGTAGTTCCTGAGGATTGGAGGGTAGCTAATGTAACCCCACTTTTTAAAAAGGGAAGAAGAGAGAAAACGGGGAATTACAGACCAGTTCGTCTAACGTCGGTAGTGGGGAAACTGCTAGAATCAGTTATTAAAGATGGGATAGCAGCACATTTGGAAAGTGGTGAAATCATTGGACAAAGTCAGAATGGATTTATGAAAGGTAAATCATGTCTGACGAATCTTATAGAATTTTTCGAGGATGTAACTAGTAGAGTGGATAAAGGAGAACCAGTGGAAGTGTTATATCTGGACTTTCAGAAGGCTTTCGACAAGGTCCCACATAAGAGATTAGTATACAAACTTAAAGCACATAGTATTGGGGGTTCAGTATTGATGTGGATAGAGAACTGGCTGGCAGACAGGAAGTAAAGAGTAGGAGTAAACGGGTCCTTTTCACAATGGCAGGCAGTGACTAGTGGGGTACCGCAAGGCTCAGTGCTGGGACCCGGGCTATTTACGATATATATTAATGATTTGGACGAGGGAATTGAATGCAACATCTCCAAGTTTGCGGATGACACGAAGTTGAGGGGCAGTGTTAGCTGTGTGGAGGATGCTAGGAGGCTGCAAGGTGACTTGGAATGGCTGGGTGAGTGGGCAAATGCATGACAGATGCAGTATAATGTGGATACATGTGACGTTATCCACTTTGGTGGTAAAACAGGAAAGTAGACTATTATCTGAATGGTGGCCGATTAGGAAATGGGGAGATGCAACGAGACCTGGGTGTCATGGTATACCAGTCATTAAAAGTAGGCATGCAGGTGCAGCAGGCAGTGAAGAAGGCGAATGGTATGTTAGCATTCATAGCAAAAGGATTTGAGTATAGGAGCAGGGAGGTTCTACTGCAGTTGTACAGGGTCTTGGTGAGACCACACCTGGAGTAATGCAAACAGTTTTGGTCTCCTAATCTGAGGAAATACATTCTTGCCATAGAGAAGGTTCGCCAGAGTGATTCCTGGGATGTCAGGACTTTTATATGAAGAAAGACTGGATAGAATTGGTTTGTACTCGCTAGAATTTAGAAGATTGAGGGGGTATCTTATAGAAACTTACAAAATTCTTAAGGGGTTGGATAGGCTAGATGCAGGAAGATTGTTCCCGATTTTGGGGAAGACCAGAACAAGTGGTCACAGTTTAAGGATAAGGGGGAAATATTTTAGGACCGAGATGAGGAAAACATTTTTCACACAGAGAGTGGTGAATCTGTGGAATTCTCTGCCACAGAAGGTAGTTGAGGCCAGTTAATTGGCTATATTTAAGAGGGAGTTAGATGTGGCCCTTGTGTCTAAAGGGATCAGGGGTATGGAGAGAAGGCAGGTACGGATACTGAGTTGGATGATCAGCCATAATCATATTGAATGGCGGTGCAGGCTCGAAGGGCCGAATGGCCTACTCCTGCACCTATTTTCTATGTTTCTACACCAAGGCCACGCCGACTACTGATCACCCATAGCATTAGTTTATATAATCACACTTTCGCATCTACTCCTTACATGTTCCCAATGTTGGGCGAGTCCAGAACCAGGGGCCACAGTCTTAGAATAAAGGGGATGCCATTTAAGACTGAGGTGAGAAAAAACTTTTTCTCCCAGAGAGTTGTGAATTTATGGAATTCCCAGCCACAGAGGGCAGTGGAGGTCAAATCACTGGATGGATTTAAGAGAGTTAGATAGAGCTCTTGGGGCTAGTGGAGTCAAGGGATATGGGGAGAAGGCAGGCACGGGTTATTGAAAGGGGACGATCAGCCATATCACAATGAATGGTGGTGCTGTCTCGAAGGGCCGTATGGCCTCCTCCTGCACCTGTTTTCTATGTTTCTATGTTTCTATGTTACATATATGGGGGCAGTTCCCTCGTCATGTCTCCGAGATTAGTATCGAATCGAATATGTGGCACTGTCAAACTGCAGCTCCAGCAGCTGCGCCACTGTGGTTTAAATTAATTGTTTACGGCACCTACGTCTGTGGAGAGATTACGAAACGTATTTGTGCGATAACTGTAACTAAAATCAGCGTTGAGGCAATTTAAATGCCACCCAGGTCTTTAACTATGGATACAAAAGGCAATCGGATAACCGGCTGGGATAACACAACAGCAACTGTCTCTTCACGGAAAATGCACGTTCCGCCCAGAGGTCCATTCTATGCTTTTTTCTACACTGCACTTGCAGCCGTCGCAATCCCAGGTGAAGTATTTCAGAAATGCATTCGTTCTCTAAATGCATACCGCCCCAGTCTTTAAAGGGTGGTGAACAAAAACTAAAGTTTGAGCACATCGGAGCCAAAGGCAGGAAGAATTTGTGTATCTTTGCGAAAATCCATTCGATGCTGTGGAATATGAAATAACATCCAAAATGATAACGGGATTTGTTCGGGGGACTATGCCGGGAGTTTCCAGAAGTCGTTTATACTTCCAAATGGAGCGGGAGAATTACAGTGAAACCTGACATACCCCTTGTGGAACGTTGTCAAACGCGAAATGTTGATCACCTTTTAGATATGGGCGGAGAAATGGCAGATGGAGTTTAATCCGGGAAGGTATGAGGTGCTGCATTCTGGAAGGTCGAATATGAGGAGAAAATATACAGTTTATGACACGATCCTTAGCAGCAGTGATGTACAGCGGGGTCTTGGGTCCAAATACACACCTCAAAGAAAGCAGAACCTAAAATAGACGTTACAGAGAGCGTGTGATTTGCCTTCACTCATGGGTCGGAACATTGAATTTCAGAATAGGGATATCATGCTGCAGGTTTAAAAAATCTGGTGAGTCAAGCTCTCGCTGACATTGGTTTGGTTAATACACGGATCAGCACGAGAAATTAGCTCCTGTTTTCCGAAACCATTTTGCGGCTGTGAAGAAAATACTGATATGTAAATACATATCTATATGTCCGTATGTAAAAATTCTGACGGGTAATCAATTTCCCCTTAGAAATGGGCACCACAGTTAAACGGAACGTAAATAGAAGATGCAAGTTTTGAACTTGAACGTTTTGAAACCTCGAAGTGGGTGGTGGATGGCGGGAATGCTGTGGCAGGGGCATTGGTGGAGCCAGACACTGGAGTGATGTTTCAGAGGCATTTAGGTAGGCGCATGGACATGCAGGGAATTGAAGGGTATTGATCACGTCGAGGCAGAGGGGATCAGTTGGAATCGTGAAAGTCACAGAGATTGTGGACCGAAGGGAATATTCCTGCGCTGTACCCTTGCAGCCATAAAGCTTTACAGCACGGAACACGGCTCTTCCGTTCATCTTGTACATGACCATCAGTGTGGCATTCGGGCATAAACAGAGAAACATAAATATTCACGCTTAGATTAGCCTTCAGAATCGGAATTATTCTCGCTTTACAAATTCAATTTTGACATCCGTAGATTAGGAACCAATTTAGATTCATGGACTTTGGTTTCGTCTCCGAACCTACCTGTGGTTTTCAGGTTGATTTTGTAGATGTATGTCAAGTCCTATGTTTAAATCAATGAGCTGGACTCCGATTTGTAATTAATTGATAAGTTATTCTATAATTAATTGTCTTTCTCTCTCGCACAGTCAATTTAGCAGCGATTGTGGTCCTGTCGCAAGGGAAGTGCGGTCTCTCCAAATGTATCACTCGGTACCTACTGTCCATGGCGGTGACAGACCTGTTGGTTATTATCACGGCAGTGTTACTAAATCGGGTTCCTGGCATTTATTTCCCAGGTAGTTTTTTGTCCATTACTCCCGTATGTAGTCTGAGCATCGCAATCATCTATGCGGTCAGAGATTGTTCCGTCTGGTTAACCGTCTCTTTCACCTTTGATCGGTTTGTGGCCATTTGCTGCCAGAAACTGAAAACAAAATATTGCACCGAAAGGACGGCAACCGTGGTCATCGGAACAGTTTGTGTCTTGGGCTGCCTCGTCAACATTCCCTGGTACTTCATACACGAACCGATCTACATAATTGACAACGTTCCTTGGTATTGCAAAATGAAAGAGCTGCGATATTCCTCGCCCATGTGGGCAAGTTTTCATTGGCTCGACCGCATTTTAACCCCTTGCCTCCCGTTTTTCTTCATGCTTCTTCTCAACGTTCTGACCGTCAGACACATTCTCGCGGCGAATCGAGCCCGTAAGAGGCTCCGAGTGCAGAGTAACGGGGAGAAGCAGAAAGACCCCGAGATGGAGAGTCGGAAGAAGTCCATCGTGTTACTCTTTGCCATCTCATGTAGTTTCATGCTGCTATGGTTGACCTATGTCGTCTATTTCATCTACGACAGAATTACCTTTCAAATCCCCAAAGGAGCCAAAGCTGTATTTCTTCTCAAAGAAAGTACGAATATGCTTCAGCTCTTGAGTTGTTGCACAAACACATTCATTTATGCAGTGACTCAGAAAAAATTCAGAGAGCAATTGAAGATGCTTGTGTTGTCACCTCTGACTTTAATAAGTAAACTTGTTGCGCGCTAATATGAATAAATGGCAATGTTGTTTAAATCTAACTCACTGCATGGTGTATATCTGAAAATAAAGCATTTACTTGGAGCTACCAAGCAAAAACATAAAAAAGCTTCATAATGTTGTACCCAATGCTTATTGTTCAGTTTAATGTAAATATTACAGTCCGGAAAGCTGGCATTCGGCCCTTCGTATTGATGCCAAGCCCCTTCTGTTTTTATTTCATTTCCAGCTCGGACATTGCCTTCAAGATACAATACGGAAAGTGAGTATGTTACAAAGCTAATGAAAATATGTTTTAAATATCTGCTACTGTTTTCACATAAAACGGAAAATAGATTCATTATGACGCAACTGGGCTTATTGGCCTGGGATTTTGGAAGAAGCTGGGGGGAGGGGGGGGGGGGGGGGGTGGGGGGTGATACTTACCTTCTGTGGATCGTAGGCGTCTGAGAGGTAACCTTATAGCGTTGCTCAAAATTATGAAGTATTGGTTAGAGTGAATGCTCGCTGTGTTTTCCCCAGAACAGCGCGTTATGAACGAGAGAGGCGAAAGGCTTAAAGCTAGTGGGGAGGGAGTTACGAGCGTCTTTAGCGGGTATATTTTCACTCAGGGGGTCGGCAATACCTGAAAGCAGTGGACGCCATAGAACCAGACACAATTAGAACGACAAATAGCGCAATGGGCTAAGTGTTCGGCTGGCAACCAGAAGGCGGCCGGTTCGAATCCTGCTTGGAGTGTGTACTGTCGTTGTGTCCTTGGGCAAGACACTTCACCTACCTTTGCCTGGGACTAGAGACTGAAATTAGCTACTGATTGGCTACAATCTCGCATATTTACATGCAAATGTTCATTAATATGCACTGTCCCTATAAACAAAACATTATTATTATTATTATTATTATTATTATTAGGACTAGAATAGGGACAGTTTAGTAAGATATGGGTAACTGCAGATCAACATGGACTAGCTCAGACGGCCAACACTAGCTCAGCATTTACAAGTTGGGCAATTGGACCCGTCTCTGTGTTGTGTAACTCCGTGAATATAACACGATGCTGCGTGTTGTCATCAACACTGCTAATACGTGTTAAACTAGCTACAGTAATATTTGGAAAGCTGGGAGAATGCATTGTAAACCTTGTTGACATGGCAATATAATGGATATGGTCAGCGTACGTGAGGTGATCAGTGAAGGAATGGGAACACAAATGTCTTGTGCCAATCCGGTTTTACAAAGATTTAATGGGTGAATTTTGCTCAGATCTAAAAGCAGCAGCTTTTGCCCGGGTATCTAGACAAGACCCTAGCTCGGCCAATATTACTCTGCTTAAAAAAAAAATCCTCATGACCCCCATGGTAAAAAATTATAATAAGCTGGTACATAACCTAGCAACACAAGATACTACAGATGCTGGGATCTGGAGCAAAACATACACTGGTGAATTAACTCAGGGTTTGAGGCAACATTAGTGAAAGGAAATCGTAAATTTGCCTTTGACACTCTTCCTCCATCCTGGACCGAATGGATGGTTGATCCAAAAAAATAAGATGTGGGGGGGGGGGGGGGGGGGGGGGGGGGGGTGAGGCAATGTTGGGTGCTTTATGCAAATTATCTTATGACGCAACCAATATTATCATGCAAATAATTGATTATCTTTAAATTCAGATGACAATGCCCATTATCAGCCTTTAAATTCAATAAAGATGAATGGAAACAGGTCTATTGCATTTGCTGAGGTTTTATACCAGACTACCTTTTACACATATTATAAAATGTCTTGAGGAAATGTGGAACCCTCTCTTACACATTGTCATGGAATGGGCCTTGTGATGAAGAAGGTGGCTAGCAAGATTCTACTGAACAACCCGATGCATGGTCATTCAGACTGATTTTTTACAACCTTATCCACATGAAGCTACTTAATTCATTTTACATAGAATTTAACTGCTAAGTTTTACTTTCATTGACAGGACTTCTCACCCTGGCAGGGTTTTTAGATAAGCCAGCAAGTATGGTATCTCTATTTAAGATACAGAGATAAGCCACATAGTTTGAGTTCCTTTGAGAAAAAAATAGTAATAGGTATGTTATTCGAAAAAAACTCAAAGGGCATGTTAATCTAGGGATAATGTTCCGGCAAAACTACAATGAGTATGAATCTCATTGATTTGGTCATTGCACTTGACAATTAATAACAATTCACCGTTTTGTGCAGTGACAACTCAACGTTGGTGGTACAATATATTTGAGGAAATAAAATCTCATTTTGATAGGGAGGAGAGTCTTATGCTACGTTGGTAATTAATCAGGATAAAATCATAAGGTGGCAACAATTAATTCAAAGAACCAATCTTTAAAATTGTTCTAAGGTATATTGAAAATCATAATTCATTCGCTAGAATTTAGAAGATCGAGGGGGATCTTATAGAAACTTACAACATTCTTAAGCGGTTGGACAGGCTAGATGCAGGAAGATTGTTCCCGATGTTGGGCAAGTCCAGAACAAAGGGTTACAGTTTAAGGATAAAGGGGAAATATTTTAGGACCGAGATGAAAAAAAACATTTTTTACACAGAGTGCTGAATCTCTGGAATTCTCTGCCACAGAATGTAGTTACGGCCAGTTCATTGGCTATATTTAAGAGGGAGTTAGACGTGGCAATTGTAGCTAAAGGTATCAGGTGCCATGGAGAGAAAGCAGGCACAGGATACTGAGTTGGATGATCAGCCATGATCATATTGAATGGCGGTGCAGGCTCGAAGGGCCGAATGGCCTACTCCTGCAACTATTTTCTATGTTTCTATAATCAGTTTGCAGCAAAAATAACAGTTTTCCAAACAGACAGATTGACTACTATGATATTTTAATAGGTCATTGAGAAAATCTGGGGGTACTGGTTACTTCACCTCACGAGGAATGAGTCAAGGGAAGCTTCCATACCACTTCCTCATTCTGAAAATCTCCTTATCGACATAATAATGCAAACAATGATCACCAGCAGTTAATCGTCGGCGTTGTGTGCATTTTGAAACTAGTTAATGGCATCTTTGTTTAAAATGTTCATGATGTAGTCCGAGTTAGGGAGAACCCACCAAGAAGGGTCTCCAAGCGAAACATCGTTCTCTTATCACTGAACAATACTGTTTCCATCACCCAACTGATACTATAATAACAGCACGTGAGACGGATGTGATGGTGGGGTGAGGGGAAGAAGTGGTGCCAGAGGGCTGAGGGAGAGCCGTGAAGGGGAGGAGAACGTAAGGGCTACCTTAAATTAGAGAAGTCAATATTCATACCACCGGGTAGCGGCAGATTTTTATATCGTTCAAGAGATTACTCCCTGTAGCCACTATAGTAGTTACATGGTTAAGGAGAATGTCGGCATACGCATGTGACCTCGCCGTGAGACCTAGACTACGTCATAAATCCCACCCACATAATTACGGGAAGTCTGAAATTTAAAGGCAAATGCCATCATTAATGACACAAAACAAGCAAAATGGCCACTTCAGTAACAAAGCAATTCACCATAGCAAACTTTATTCAAATATCTTACAATTCATAATTCATTACATCATTCGGGGGGGAGGGGAGATGTGCACAACATACTGCTTTAAAATTCCTTCAATAAATAGCCCTGACTGAATTAACCAAGAAGTAGCCATTTTTGAAAGTTCACAAGCACTTCAGTTTTACACGAAGTCAAGATCCTAGAAACACATTGGCAAAAGATGTGTAGACCAGTTGACATAATGCCAGCAAGTTTTCCGATTTCCCAACAATTCAAGACCAAGTGCAGAACATGATTGCACCAATCGGTCAACAAATAATTTTACTTTTACTATCACGATACATGGAACAGAATCAACATGTTAAGGATTGTCAGGATTGTTATAAACTATGAAACCCATGACCCGGAACCGGTATTTCTCATTGAACTTTCTGCGCTTTGCCAGTGACCTTTGCATTTCAGAAATCAGTAACAATTCGCGTTCTTCGGAACTCAAAGGCCTGGGGGTCGGTCGCATTGTCCTAAAGCAACCGGGATGACAATTAGGGTCATGCATCTGAAATTAATGTCAATTGTGTCAAAGCCAGTCAATTCCACCCTGTAATCCTAATTCATAGTTATTGAATGATTATGAATTTCAAGTAGGCAGATCTAGTTTGACAACCAATGGTCAGCTGCCATAGGAATCAATTCTGGATTCAGATGTCTCTACAATATTAAATGAAGGTCAACCAAAGATCAGACTGTCAAGTAATCATGTATTATGATGTGCCAAGAACAAAAACTGTTGAACATGTACACAAATTCCTAGAAATCATTGAACAGTTCCAGCTCAAGCCAGACAACATCTCATTTTACTTCCCCAAAGCAAGATCTAGCTTGTCCAGTCCTTTTATAATTTTACATGTTTCTATAAGATATCCTCTCATCCTTATAAATTCCAGTGAAGACAAGCCCAGTTTTTCCGATATTTCTTCATATGACAGTCTTGCCATCCCGGGGATTAACATCGTGAAACTATGCTGCCTCAATAGCAATAATGTCCTTTCACAAATTAGGAGACAAAAACTGCACACAATATTCCAGATGTGGCTTCATCAGGGCCCTGTGCAACTGCAGAATGCCCTCTTTACTCCTATGCTCAAATCCTCTCGTAATGAAGTCCAATTAGCTTTCTTCACTGCTTGCTGTACCTGCATGTTTACTTTTAGTGACTAGTGTACAAGGACACCCAAGTCTCATTGCACTTCCCGTTTTCCCTTATCTGACTCCATTGAGATAACCTGCCTCCTTGTTTTTGCCGTCAAAGTGGATAACCTCACATTTATCTACATTATACTGCATCTGCCCACTCACTCAACCTGTCCAAATCACCCTGGAAATTCCTCGCATCCTCTTCGCAGTTCACACTGCCACCCATCGTTGTGTCGTCTGCAAATTTGCTAGTGTTACTTTTAATCCCATCATTTTAATTATCAATATATATCGGAAATAGTTGCGGCCCCAGCACCAAGCCTTGCGGCACTGCACTCGCCACTGCCTGCCTGAAAGAAGAATTTAGGGCGTTAGGTAGAGAGTTAAGAAGAAGGACTGCAAAGGTAACAATCTCAGGATTACTGCCTGTGCCACGCGACAGTGAGAGTGGGAATGGAGCGAGGTGGAGGATAAATGAGTGGATGAGGGACTGGTGCAGTGGGTATGGATTCAAGTTTCTGGATAATTGGGACCTCTTTTGGGGAAGGTGCGACCTGTACAGAAAGGACGGGTTGCACTTGAACTCGAGGGGGACCAATATCCTGGCGGGGAGATTTGCAAAGGCTACTGGGGAGACTTTAAACTAGTATGGTTGGGGGGAGGGACTCAAATTGGGAAAGCTAGCAGTCAGTGTGTGAGGCAGGAGGCAGAGAATGGTAGCACTGACCCAAAATGTAGGGGAGAGAGAAGAAAAAGACAATAAACAGAGAATAAGAGAGGGTGGGTTTCTTAAATGTGTATATTTTAATGCTAGCATTTTAACCACTAGCATTGTAAGAAAGGTGGATGAACTTAGAGCCTGGATTGACACCTGGAAGTATGATGTTGTGGCGATCAGTGAAACATGGTTGCAGGAGGGTTGTGATTGGAAACTAAATATTCCAGGTTTCGTTGCTTCAGGTGTGATAGAATTGGAGGGGCAAGAGGTGGAGGTGTTGCATTGCTTATCAGGGAAGATATTACAGCAGTGCTTTGGCAGGATAGATTAGAGGGCTCGTCTAGGGAGGCTATTTGGGTGGAACTGAGAAATGGGAAAGGGGTAGCAACACTTATAGTGGTGTATTATAGACCGCCAAATGGGGAGCGAGAATTGGAAGAGAAAATATGTAAGGAGATTGCAGATATTAGTAGTAAGCACAAGGTAGTGATTGTGGGAGATTTCAATTTTCCACACATAGACTGGGAAATACATTCTGTAAATGGGCTGGATGGGTTGGAGTTTGTAAAATGTGTGCAGGATAGTTTTTTGCTGCAATACATAGAAGTACCTACTAGAGAAGAGGCGGTGCTGGACCTCCTGTTAGGAAATGAGACTGGACAGGTGTCAGAGGTATGCGTTGGGGAACAGTTCGGGACCAGTGATCACAATACCATTAGTTTCAATATAATTATGGAGAGGGTCAGAACTGGACCTAGGGTTGAGATTTTTGATTGGAGAAAGGCTAACTTTGAGGAGATGCGAAAGGATTTAAAAGGAGTAAATTGGGACATTTTGTTTTATGGGAAAGATGTGGAAGAGAAATGGAGTACATTTAAAGGTGACATTTTAAGAGTACAGAATCTTTATGTCCCTGTTCGGTTGAAAGGAAATAGTAAAAATTGGAAAGAGCCATGGTTTTCAAGGGAAATTGGACACTTGGTTCGGAAAAAGAGGGAGATCTACAATAATTATTGGCAGCATGGAGTAAATGAGGTGCTTGAGGAGTATAAAGAATGTAAAAAGAATCTTAAGAAAGAAATTAGAAAAGCTAAAAGAAGATATGAGGTTGCTTTGGCAAGTAAGGTGAAAGTAAATCCAAAGGGTTTCTACAGATATATTAATAGCAAAAGGATAACGAGGGCTAAAATTGGTCCATTAGAGAGTCAGAGTGGACAGCTATCTGCAGAGCCAAAAGAGATGGGGGAGATATTGAACAATTTCTTTTCTTCGGTATTCACCAAGGAGAAGGATATTGAATTATGTGAGGTAAGGGAAACAAGTAGAGTAGCTATGGAAACTAAGATTCAAAGAAGAGGAAGTACTGACACTTTTGAGAAATATAAAAGTGGATAAGTCTCCAGGTCCGGACAGGATATTCCCTAGGACATTGAGGGAAATTAGTGTAGAAATAGCAGGGGCTATGACAGAAATATTTCAAATGTCATTAGAAACGGGTAAAGTGCCGGAGGATTGCCGTACTGCGCATGTTGTTCCATTGTTTAAAAAGGGGTCTAAGAGTAAACCTAGCAATTATAGACCTGTTAGTTTGACGTCAGTGGTGGGCAAATGAATGGAAAGGATACTCAGAGATAATATATATAAGCATCTGGATAAATAGGGCATGATTAGGAACAGTCAACATGGATTTGTGCCTGGAAGGTCATGTTTGACTAATCTTCTTGAATGTTTTGAAGAGGTTACTCGGTAAATTGATGAGGGTAAAGCAGTGGATGTTGTATATATGGACTTCAGTAAGGCATTTGACAAGGTTCCTCATGGAAGATTGGTTAAGAAGGTTCAATGGTTGGGTATTAATGGTGGAGTAGCAAGATGGATTCAACAGTGGCTGAATGGGAGATGCCAGAGAGTAATGGTGGATGGTTGTTTGTCAGGTTGGAGGCCAGTGACTAGTGGGGTGCCACAGGGATCTGTGTTGGGTCCACTGTTGTTTGTCATGTACATCAATTATCTGGATGATGGTGTGGTAAATTGGATTAGTAAGTATGCAGATGATACTAAGATAGGTGGGGTTGTGGATAATGAAGTAGATTTTCAAAGTCTACAGAGAGATTTATGCCAGTTGGAAGAGTGGGCTGAAAGATGGCAGATGGAGTTTAATGCTGATAAGTGTGAGGTGCTACATCTTGGCAGGACACATCAAAATAGGACGTACATGGTAAATGGTAGGGAATTGAAGAATGCAGGTGTACAGAGGGATCTGGGAATAACTGTGCGCAGTTCCCTGAAAGTGGAATCTCATGTAGATAGGGTGGTAAAGAAAGCTTTTGGTGTGCTGGCCTTTATAAATCAGAGCATTGAGTATATAAGTTGGGATGTAATGTTAAAATTGTACAAGGCATTGGTGAGGCCAATTCTGGAGTATGGTGTACAATTTTGGTCGCCTAATTATAGGAAGGATGTCAACAAAATAGAGAGAGTACAGAGGAGATCTACTAGAATGTTGCCTGGGTTTCAGCAACTACGTTACAGAGAAAGGTTGAACAAGTTAGGGCTTTATTCTTTGGAGCGCAGAAGGTTAAGGGGGGGGGGGACTTGATAGAGGTCTTTAAAATGATGAGAGGGATAGACAGAGTTGACGTGGATAAGCTTTTCCCACTGAGAGTAGGGAAGATTCAAACAAGGGGACATGACTTGAGAATTAAGGGACTGAAGTTTAGGGGTAACATGAGGGGGAACCTCTTTACTCAGAGAGTGGTGGCTGTGTGGAATGCGCTTCCAGTGAAGGCGGTGGAGGCAGGTTCGTTTTTATCATTTAAAAATGAATTGGATAGTTATATGGACGGGAAAGGAACGGAGGGTTATGGTCTGAGCGCAGGTATATGGGACTAGGGGAGAATACGTGTTCGGCACGGACTAGAAGGGTCGAGATGGCCTGTTTCCGTGCTGTAATTGTTATATGGTTATATGGTTATTATGATAGGGACCCGTTTATTACAGCTCTTTGATTCCTATCTGCCGATCAACACTACCTACCCCAACATCATGTGTTCTAATTTTGCCCAATAATCTCCTGCGTGGGACCTTATCAAAGGCTTTCTGAAAGTCCAGATACACTACATCCACTGGCTCTCCTTCACCCATTTCACTGTCACATCCTCAGAAATTTGCAGAAGATTGGTCAAGCAGGATTTCCCCTTCAAAAATCCATGCCGACTTGGATCAATCCTTTTACTGCCATTCAAATGCGCCGTTATTACTTCTTTGATAATTGACGCCAGCATCATCCCCAGCACCAATGTCAGGCTAATTGGTCTCTAATTCCCCATTGCCTATCGCTCCTTTCTTGAAAAGTGGGATAAAATTGGCCACCCTCCAATCCACAGGAACTGATCCTGAATCTACAAAACAATGGGATACGATCACCAATGGTCCACGATTTCTAGAGCCACCTCCTTGAGCTCCCTGGGATGCAGACCATCAGGCCCTGGGGATTTATCAGCCTTCAGTCCCATCAATCCACCCAATACTATTTCTCGCCCAATGTAAATTTCTTTGCGTCCCTCCGTCTCCCTAGTTTCTCTGTGTTCTAGTACATTTGGGGGATTGTTTGTGTTTTCCTTGTTGAAGACAGAACCATAGCACCCATGGAGCTCTGCCATTTGCTTGTTGCCGGTAATAAATTCACCCGTTCCTGCCTTCAAGGGACCCACATTTGTCTTTACTAATCTTTTTCTTAACATACCGAAGGAAGCTTTTACTCTCCTTTATATTATTGGCCAGCTACCCCCGTGCTCGATCTTTTCACCCCGTATTGCTTATTGCCCTTCGTTATCTTCTGTTGTCCTTTGAAAGTTTACCAATCCTCTGGTTTCCCCACTACTCTTTGCTATGTTATACACCCTTTCTTTTAGTTTTACTCCATCCATAACTTCCCTTGTTAGCCACGGTTGCCTCTTACTCCCCTTAGAATCTTCCTTCCTCTTTCTGCATCTTCAGGATTGTGCCCAGAAATTCCTGCCTTTGCTGTTCCACCGTCTTTTCTACCAGGACCCTTTTCCCGTCGACTTTGGCTAGCTCCTCGCACATGCCTACACAGTCTCCTTTGTTCAACTGCAACACTGACATTTCTGATTTAACCTTCTCCCTATCAAATTGCAGATTAATACTTATCATAGTATGGTCACGAATTTCTCCCAGTTCCTTTACCTTGAGTTTCCTTATCTTGTTCATCAAACCACACCAATTTCAGAATGGCCTTCTCTGGTAGGTTCCAGTACAGGCTGCTCTAAGAATCCATCTCAGAGGCACTCTACAAACTCAATTTCTTGGGGTCCAGAACTAGTCCGATTTTTCCAGTCTACCTGCATATTGAAATCTCCTATAATCACATTGGCATTACATTGGTTACATGCCAATATTAAGTCCTGCTGCAACTTGCACCCTCTGTCCAATCTATTATTTGGAGGCCTGCAGATAACTCATTAGTGTCTTACCTTTACAAGTTGTGGTTGTATTAATCCTAGGATCGATTACTTGGTATGCAATGGCTATTGCACACCCACGAATACTGCTCTGATGTAACAATACCCAACAGGGATATTTACCTTAATTCTATCCACAGCGATTCTACATCGATAGTCCCCACGTTACGCCTGGAAAGGGATTGAATTTCATCCCTCGCCAACAGAGCTACCCCACCTCCTCTGCCCACCCGTCTGTCCTTTCTATAGGATGTATTACTCTGAATAATCAGTTCCCAGTCCCGATCCTCCTGGAGCCATGTTTCTGTATTCCACACAATGTTATATCTACCAATCTCTAACTGACCCTGAATCTCATCCACTTCATTTCTTATACTTAGTGCATTCATATATAATACTTTGAATTCATTGGTCACCTCACCTTTCACATCGATTCATTTTCCACTTGACTATACTCTCCTATCCCTTCGTGAGCTTTCTGCCCCGTTAATACAGGTGTCCTTCTTAACTTTTCCTAGCCTCCCTTGAATGTCCATCCTTGTATTTCCAATTTGTCTCCTCCCCTGGTCAGACAATGACGGGTAATAATGCCGGGTATTAAGTGACTGACTTTAATTCATGGGGTTCAAGAAGTGTCATGCAATTGCACGTTCATCTCATTGCTGGTCAAATCCAATTAATTGATCACCCTGGTCACTAATAGCTCAAACCAGCCAACATCTTGTTGTACATCAGCAAAACAAAACAATTTTCTCAATCTAGTTCACATAGCATTGGTGCCAAATGTTAAATTATGCCAATGCGACAGGAGTCAGGGCTATTCTGAGCAGAGGTAGACCCTTTATCACACCACACTCATGTCAACATTTGTCCATCTACACAAATCATATTGACTCGTATTGGGAACATAGCCTTCTAATTTTGTGTAGAGAGTAGCACAAGATTTCAGCAGTAGCAGTAATCATAACTGGTAAACCATTGTATCCAAGATAACAACCAAACCAGAGTGAAGGACAGTTCTGATGGGTTTCAAGCAAGGACTGGACATATCTGCAGCTCCAAGTTAAGTTAGCCCATCTAGTATTTCGAATAGGTTATTGTATATGCTGTAAAATAAAGTACTAATTTAGAGTTTGCAATTAATTGTGTAAATTCAATGACTTCTCGGAATTGAACACATGGTATATTGGAACACATCCATTGACCGAGTTTTACAGATACCCCAAACCAGCAAGATAAAATGTTGGAACATATAAAAAAAACATGGGTCCGGATACACATGGAGTGCATAAAAATCTCGAAGGAATATTAATGTACAAGATTGATGCTTAGTGCGTACTCAGTGGACTGAAAGACCAGAGTGTGGTGCATCCAAATTTTGAAGCAGAATGTGTGTTATATTCCAAGTCAATGTTTTGCACCTGGGCAGATTTGTTTATTGCATCAGAATGGTCAGAGGCTAAGAAATGTCAGGTTTTAAGTGAATAATTTACTTTAGTTGATGAGGTTCAAGAAGTGCATGTAAATACAAGTTATTTGCATTGCTGGTGAAATGCAAAACCAACGGTTATTCAATGAAAAAGTGCATTTTTGTCTTACCTGATAAATGTCGGAGTTCTAGGTATCGTGTTCCTTGCCCTTTGACGATTTATTACAACGCCCGCACTACTGGTTGGTCTAGGAGTTGCAATATCCCTGTTAAGGTTGGTTATGGTTACACCAGAGCAATACTCTTTGTTGTTCATTAGCCATTACATACTAAGTAATTGATTCACGCCCATTAACCTTGAACAGAATTAAATGCAACAAGTTCACTAGTTGTCAGTAGTTAGTGCATTTAAAAAAAAAAGATAATCAAGGCTATTCACAACCCATCAGCAATTTTCAGTCACAAGACAGGGGACGATGGAGGGGTGCCGGATGATTGGTATTCTGGGAAAGGAAAATTGTCCCAAGTGGAGCTTGGAATTCTGGTCAAAGAAATATCCACATGATAGAGAAGGATCAGCATAAGTTCTCAATGTTTATGAAAATTGGGTCGCAGGGAAAGAAATCAACTGCCCCTGTTGATGAATGAACATTTGAAATGAGAGGGTAGGTTCAAAAAAGATGGTGTACACAAGGTTGGAGAGCAATGTTATTAATGAGTCCCAAACCCGAAGGAATAAATGTTAGTCTTTCCACAAATGCTGCTGAATATTTCCAGCATGGATTTTATTTCAAGATTTACAGCGTTTAGTTGGATTTATATATGTGTAAGAAATTAGGACCATACGCAGTTGTATCATTTTGGACAGTGTCTAGCAGCCTAGGTACACAGTCTACACTGAATGAAACATGCCAATTGGTGTAGTAAACAAGGTGAAAATTAAGTATGAAAGCTTGTTTTGAATTGAAGGGAGCCAAAGCAAGACTCGTTCATTCACTTATCCTGATGAGCAAAAGGCATCAGTCTCAGGGCTCAATGAACTCGAATTGATGTGACGTTTAACAGAATCCCGGGGGCAACAACAAACAGAAATACTGAAAAACAATGCAACTGTAAATTGTTAGGTTTCTAGTGCCCTTTTAGAATGCTTCACATTTCGAATATTTATATAACTAGAGGAAGGGAATGTTACATTGACATTTACATAGAAACATAGAAACTAGGTGCAGGAGTAGGCCATTCGGCCCTTCGAGCCTGCACCGCCATTCAATACGATCATGGCTGATCATCCAACTCAGTATCCTGTACCTGCCTTCTCTCCATACCCCCTGATCCCTTTAGCCACAAGGGCCACATCCAACTCCCTCTTAAATATAGCCAATGAACTGGCCTCAACTACCTTCTGTGGCAGAGAGTTCCAGAGATTCACCACTCTCTGTTTGAAAAATGTTTTTCTCATCTCGGTCCTAAAGGATTTCCCCTTTATCCTTAAACTGTGACCCCTTGTCCTGGACTTCCCCAACATCGGGATCCATCTTCCTGCATGTAGCCTGTCCAGCCCCTTAAGAATTTTGTACGTTTCTACAAGATCCCCCCTCAATCTTCTAAATTCTAGCGAGTACAAGCCCAGTCTATCCAGTCTTTCGTCATATGAAAGTCATAACATCCGAGGAATCAGTCTGGTCTTACTACAATTGCAAAAGGCCCACCTGGAGTTGCCTTTACAAGTTTAGCCTCAGTAGGATAACCCCCGAAAGCGCAACAAATGGCAGGTTACGTGAACTTTGGGCTGACGGACAACTATTACAAACCACAATAATTGGCTTGGTTGCACACTCCTTGACAAGAAAAAGGAGTTTTAGAAATAGGCAATTTGCAGCAAATGAAGACTTATGATTCTGTGGAATTATCTACCCAGAGAATACGTCAAAGATTGATAGTGTATCACATCAAAGATTGATAGTGCATCACGTGGTAGGGAGTATGCCAATAACTGTGCCCGGGCAGAAGGCGTTCTCATAGTTTTCAAAGTTTATCACGTTGTGAAGCCACCAGTTACAAGGACCCAATTACATCATGTTATAGGATCCATCGGATTGCTCGACAGAGAACCAGTCAGTCCATTCTAACCTGGCAAGGTTAGCGACATCCTCGGCCTCCCTCAACACTGGAGATTGGGCAGCACTATCAGAAAGGTAGGAATCATCATCCGAAGAGAGAGATGATGAAGGGAGAGACGTGCTGCTGCTTTCAGAGCTGATCGTTGTAATATCTGCAAAAAAGCGATTAGACAAACATGACACACAAAGTACCAATAGAAAATCACACGTGAAATGTTAATACCAAGGCCAAGCCTAGAGCCTGCCGACCTGCACAACAACTAAGCCTACTTGGGAGATTGGCAAATGCAGAAACCCGATCTGAAGGCCTTCTTTGGACAATTGCCAAGTTCAATTTTGCATTCAATAACAGCCTTGGAACGATAAGATTAAGGTGTAATGACAATTAGAGAAAGGCAGGCCAATGCGGGCAAAATATTTTTATGGAAGCCATTAGATTTAAATGCTGTAATGGCAAACCGTATACACAGAGCGATAAAATTGCAGCTCCAATACCTGGATGAGTTAATCACAAAGCATTCAATACATAAAGCTACATCAGGTATATATCAAACAGGGAAGCTGGCTAGTAGGGATAATTTTAAAATATAGCATCATTTAATCAAACAGGAACACCTCCAGGATTATACCGCCTAGAACGGTTTGTGTTAATAAATTATAGTTCTGAAAATGGGGAGAAGATTTTTCCCAAATAACTTTTATTTTTACGAGGATGTTTCCGTAACCGGCTTCCGGCTCCGCACTAGTATCCTATGGGATCTTTGGTGCGGAGACGGAAGCCGGTTACGGAAATGGGACCGAAGATTGCCCATGACCGTACTACTTCGTCGAGTGATCTATCTTGCTTGCTATAGGATCTTTGGTCTGCGATGTCTGAGCGACCCGTTCAGCCTGACGGATCCCACCCGAAACATCACCTATCCATGTTGGCCGATATGCTGCTTAACTCGCTGAGATATTACAGTAGTTTATATCCTTTTGCATAAATCAGCATTTGAAATTCCTCGTTTCCCCATTCCATACCTCTTTGGAATGATTACTGTTAACACAACAATGAACTGTGAAGCAGAAACCTTAAAACTCATTGTGCTGACCAAGCATTCTGCAGACCAGCCATTAAGTAACACAACCTTCCTTATATACCCAAAGATTATAAAAATTATAATGTTTTAACCTGCATCGCCGCTTTCTTCAACTCGACGGATAGGGTTGACGACAGCAGTCGGTAATCCAGGTTTCCCAGGATTAAGAGGCAGAACTATTTCGGCTTTGGGTTCCATGAATGCTACTTTCTCAATCGACAAGTGCTGGACTTTAACCTGTATTAGAGGAATAGTATGATTAGCGGAAGAACAGACGACCAGCTTTATAGGGCGACGCTGATCAGGTGTAAACAGACCCTTAATAATGTTATGGACCCACCTAACGTAACTCGTGCTAATGCCGCTGATCATCAAATCAAATGAAGTGCGTCGTTTATTTCGGGTCGCTATTCGGGGAGCTTTAATCTGTAGCTAATCTTCTTAATTGGGTCCTTGTGGCTGGTGGCTTCGCAGATTGATAAACATTGAAGACTCTAGGAGAACTGTCTGCTCTGGCAACCTACTCCCTCTTGATGAACTTTATATCCCTGTCTATCAATCTTTGAAATATTCTCTGGGTAGCGAATTCCCTGATATCATCAGTTTTCCTCTGTCCCAAATTGCATATTTCTAGAAACCCTTTTTCTGCCTTGGTTCCAATCTCCTTGATGGATGCTTGTTTGTAATGAGTGCCCCTGTACTCAATGTTGTTTCAAGTCGTCAACCCAGCCGTTGTTGTATTTTCTGGAGTTATTCTACAAAGGTTAAATCAGTACATGCAACTCCAGACAAACCCTTTGTTTTTGTAGTAGGACCTTTGCAAATGTCAATGTAACATTGCCTTCCTCCAGTTACAGAAGACCAACATACAAATGAACCAATCAAAAAGGGTACTTAAGTCCTTTTGCACCAACGCTTCAGAATCTGTTACATTTTACACCTAAAGCTGCAGCTGTTTGAACGAAAAAAAGGGACACTTCACAATTTACGGTTGTCTTGTGTTCATTTCAGTATTCCTGTTTGTGCTTACCCCCCAGGATTCTGATAAAATCATATCAATTTGTCTTCAAGGGGCACTGAGAAGCCTTTTACTCTTCCGGGTAATGAATGAACTGGTCTTGCTTTGTCTCCCTTCATTGCAAAGCAGGCTTTCATACCTAATTTTGCCCTTGTTAACAACACCAATGTGCATGTTACATTCAATGTAAACAATGTTCTGAAGGCTGCTCTCCACTGTCCAAAATGGTACAATTCAGTATGGGCCCAATTTCATCCACATCCATGAAATCAAACTAAATGTAGGCCATCGTGACATAAAAAGCATGCAAGAAATATTCAGCATTTGTGGATAGATGGACATTTATTGGTTCGGGTTCATGACCATTCAATAACATTACACCCTTACCACGTGTACACCACCCCTTCTAAACTTTCCCTCATTTCAAACATGCAGACATTTGGGGTTTTTTCACATTTAAATAAACATTGAAAAAATGTGCGGATCCTTCACTATCATATGGGTAATTTCTTTAGCCTGATGTCCAAGCACCACATGGGATAATTTTCCTGTCCCAGAACACTAATCAACCTGCACTCATCCTTCTGGTCACATATCTTATGATCTATTCACTGATAACTGTTGATTCATGGGATATACCGACCCCTGAACTTGTTGCACTTAATTCAGTTCAAGGTTACTGAGCCCGAATCTTATCTGCCTCAATAGATGATGCATGCAATGAGAGTTTCTTGCGCTTTGTTTTTACAACTCTCAGTTCCTTGTCATATTTCCTGAGTAGACTGTAGGCACATAATAAAGTTGTGGTCATATTAAACCTAGGATCAATGATTTGGTATGTAATGGCAATCGCACAAAATTGTGCTCTAATGTAAACACACCCTTCAACAGGAATATTTCAACTCCTGGACCAACCAGAAGTGAGGATGTTTTGAGAAACCACCAAAGGCCAAGGATAACACTACCCAGAACACCCAACGTTCTCAGGTAAGATCAAAATCCATTGAATAACCTTTTGTATTACATTTGACCAGCAATGTGAAACTTGTAGTAGCATGAAACTTCTTGAACCCCATGAACTAAAGTAAATTATTCACTTAAAACCTGACTTTTCTTGGCCTCTGACCAATCTGATGCAATAAACAAATCTGCCCAGGTGCAAAACAGCAAAGCATTGTGACTTGGAATATAATAATAATAATAATAATAATAACTTTATTTATAGAGCACTTTAAAACAACCACAGTTGCAACAAAGTGCTGTACATGACTGCACAATAACATGCATGCTGCTTCAAAAATTGGAAGCAACACACTCTGGTCTTTCGGTCCAGTGAGTGCACACTAAGCATCAATCATGCACAAAGATTAATATCCCTTCTACATAGTTTTGATGAGTTAAATTAATTTATAACCATTTTGGACCACTTCCTTTTCATATGATCATAGGTTATAAGAGCAGAATTTGGACATTCGGCTCAACAAAATTATCTGCCATTTAATCACGGCTGATCTCTTCTGACAAGTCAATCTCTCAACACCATGCTCATGCCATTTCCCTGTAACTCCTGACAGCTGTACCTTTCCTGTTCAAGGACAAGCTTTTCCAGTAAATAAAACTCATACGCATGCCTGGAACCCCCACACATGCTTGGATTTTATTAAGTCGTTAAAGACACATTACACATATCATAACATCCCCCCTTTTTCCAAAAGAGAAAAACGTACAGCTGTACAATGTATATGTATATACAATATGTAGCTATGTATACAATCGCTATATTTAAGAGGGAGTTAGATGTGGCCCTTGTGGCTAAAGGGATCAGAAGGTATGGAGAGAAGGCAGGTACAGGATACTGAGTTGGATGATCAGCCATGATCATATTAAATGGCGGTGTAGGCTCGAAGGGCCGAATGGCCTGCTCCTGCACCTATTTTCTATGTTTCTATGTTTCTATATCTGTCCAAGTGAGCAAATGACACTTTTTTCTAAAGTAAAATGTTCTTTCCTTCTCATTATCGTATTTACATAAACCTGTTTTTATCATACTTGCAACTCCATACAGACATAACAATTGATAAGAACTAAATCAATGGGTCACATAGTCTCCAAAATACTTAGGCAGTATCACAGCTCGACCTGAGCGAGTTCTCACTGTTTCATTTATGTAAATGTCCTTGTTTTTGTCTGTTCGCTTAGTAGCTGTTTTCTTTGCAGTAGGCGCTGGCTGTTGTTCCAATGCCTGTGACGTGTTAGTTGTGATCGGTGTGGTGGTCACACTGGTCTTTGATGGTCTGTCTGTGCTTCGCGTGTTGATGTGTGACGAGCTCGTCTGCTGGATTTTCGCAGGTCTTGCGGAGATGTACGCGATTGTGACGGTATATGCCAGATGGGCTCTGAACCACGTGATCGCTCGTCAACCTGGGGAGAAACGATGGCTTTCTCCCAACTCTTCTTTCCTATATGAGGAGTTGCATTCGCACTGTGTTGCCCTCATGAAGTGTGGAAAGGTCTTTAGCTGACTTATTGTAATTATCAGCTTGCTTCATGCAATGGGAGGTAAAACAACAAAAACAGACTTGGTTGGTAGTCCCCTTTCTGCGGAGTTTAATGTTATAATAGAGCGACTGTCCCTACTTTCTTTTTCTTTCTTTTCTAGGGTCTACTTTCTTACTTTACTTCCTTCTCTAACTTATTTTCTAAGGGGCTTTCTTTTCCCAACACTCTCTTGCACTTCACGACTCTTGCGCACTTTCTTTACTTTCCTTACTTCTATCTTTTTCTTAAAGCTCAAAAAAATGAAGCGGTACAAAAAATGTATTAATATATATGTGTTGTGTATTATTGTAATTTACCGTACTTCTAATTAAAATAATAAATTTAAAAAAAAGGAAAGATCTTTAGCTGACTTATTGTAATTGTCAGCTTGCTTCATGCGTTCATGCTCGTACACAACTCTGGGTTCAAGTAGTCTCGCTGTCGTCTGCAGAAGTGGGCGTGTGCCAAAAGGTCCACCTCTGTACAGAATGACTCTGACTCTTGTTTCAATGGCAATATTTACCAATTGGCACCAAGGCTTTAATCTAGGGAATTAGATTGAGAAAATAGTCTTGTTTTGCGGATGTAAAACAGGATGTTGGTTGGTTTGAGCTCTAAGTGATTAAGCTGTTCAATTAATTCCTGGAACAAGTTAAATGGTCAACAGTTGCTGCTGTTGGCACATAATAAAGCATAACTGCTTGAATGCCAACTCTTTCGTTGACCTTAATTTAATGTAGCGGTGACTCTACTGAATCCAGAAGTGATTTCTATGTTAGCTGACCACTGTCTGTCAAACCAGATGTGTCTCCTTCAATTGCATGATCATTCAATGACTAGGATGTACGGTGGACTAATACTTTTGACTTATTTTGACATAATTGACATCAATTGCTGATGCATGAGCCTAATTGTCATTCTTGGTGTCTTAGGAGATGCAGAATTACCCACAAACCTTTGAGTTCAGGTCAATGAGAATTATTACTGATTTCTCAGATGCAAAGATCACTGGCTAAACGCAGAAAGTTGAATCATGAAATGCTGTTTCCGTAGCACAGGTAAAATATTACCTGAGAATTCCTAACATCCTGATTAAGTTTCATGTATAGTGATTGTAAGAATCAACTAATTTGTTGACCCATTGTTACATGATGTACTTGGATTTGTAAATTGTTGGGAAATCTAGGAACTTCCTGGCATGATGTCAAATGGACTTCCATTTTTTTCACAAATTGGTTAAATTAATAGGGTTTTCTGTCTTGTAGTGACGGATACCTAATTTGAGGAAGGACATCCTTGTGATTGAGGCAGTGCAGCGTAAGTTCACGAGATTGATCCCTGGGGTGGCGGGACTGTCATATGAGGAAAGATTGAAAATACTAGGCTTGTGTTCACTGGAGTTTAGAAGGATGAGGGGCTGTCTTATAGAAACTTATAAAAGGACTGGACAAGCTAGGTGCAGGAAAAATGTTCCCAATGTTGGGCGAGTCCAGAACCAGGGGCCACAGTCTTAGAATAAAGGGGAGGTCATTTAAGACTGAGGTGAGAAAAACACCTTTTCACCCAGAGAGATGTGAATTTGTGGAATTCCCTGCCACAGAGGGCAGTGGAGGCCAAATAATTTTCTATGTTTCTATGTTTCTGTACCAATTGTGTTGTCTCTTTCAACTGATAAGACAGATAAGCCTGCCCATAATTGCAATGTTTCTCCTTCACCACTGATGGTCTATCACTGTTGTAAAATCGGTTTTGCTTAGAACTGCAATAGATGTATGTGCATTGAAGGGCAAATGGGAACAAAGAGCACCTTGCCAATCAAAAGAGGCAAATCCTTGACGTTAATTCCCAAACCACTATTTTCCATGGAAACCTATTTTCTGTTGGCCTTCCTGGTGTGGAAATAGGTTAGTGGAAAATTATTACACGACCAGTGATGTAGCAAATCAGCTCTAATTCATGCAATACAAGTGCACTGTCTTGACATTTTTTATAATGTATTTAAAATGTGCAAATTCCCTGATTTGTTAAACTATTGCAATGAGCTTCTCTCCTCTTCTCTATGTAGTCACTGTTAATGATTCTTCATAAAATGTTTCTTCTTCTTGCATTGATTGAGAAGAGAGAGAGAGAGAGAGAGAGAGAGAGAGAGAGAGAGCGAGAGAGCGAGAGAGCGAGAGAGCGAGAGAGCGAGAGAGAGAGAGAGAGAGAGAGAGAGAGAGAGAGAGAGAGAGAGAGAGAGAGAGAGAGAGAGAGAGAGAGAGAGAGAGAGAGAGAGAGAGAGAGAGAGAGAGAGAGAGAGAGAGAGAGAGGAGAGTGAGAGAATGTGGAGAGAGAGAATGGGGGGACGGAGAAAATCGGAGGAGAGAGAGAAGGGAGAGAGAAGGGAGTGAGAGAGAAGAGAGAGAGAGAATGAGGAGAGAGAGAATGGAGAGAGAGAGAAAATGGAGAGAGGAACGATGGCACATTATAAACCGCAGCCGTCCCATTCTTACTGCCGCCGAACCCATTGCACCCTTCTTCACGGCGGCCATGTGATGTCTCGGCTCTGACAATTCGAGGGATCTAACCAGTAACAACATTCAGAGCAGCCCTGGGCCGCCGCGCTCACCGACTCGAATCTGAGTTTGATAAATCAGGCGGTGGGCCTGATGTGTCCCGCGGACCATATTTTGGAGACTCCTGCCTAAACAAAAATGTACAGGTGCAAAAATGTATGACTTTATTATTGTGATAAGTATAGATCTATTTTTTTATAAAATTTAATAACTTTCAAATATGCCGACAAAGTCTACCTTCCCATGTGGCGTATCTTGTTCTGCTCCGTGATCTTTGGTCTGTGCCACTACTGCTGAAACTAGCTAACGTGCCTAATTGATGTTTGGCGAGAAATGGGCCTACTTGATGTTTGGAGAGAAATGGGCCTACAAAGCCCTACAAAGTCCTCACCTACAAAGCCCTCCACCATCTGCCCCCCCATATCTCACTGACCCCCCTCTCCCCTACCATCCCTCACGGTCCCTCAGATCCACATCAGCCGGTCTCCTCTCCATCCACAAGTCCAACCTCTGCAGTTTTGGGGACAGAGCCTTTTTCAGGGCAGCGCCCAGGCTCTGGAACTCCCTCCCCCAACTTTTCCGCAATTCCGTGTCCCTCACCATCTTCCAGTCCTGCCTCAAGACCCATCTCTTCACCTCTGCCTATCCTTAGCCCCACGTCCCCCTCCATTTTCATCTGTGCATTAATTGCCTCATATTGTGTTTTGTATTGAATTCTGTCTTTACTTTGTGTACTAGTCATGTCTCTCCTACTTATTTCATTCCCCTTACATGTTTTTCCTCTACCTGCTAAATTTTTGTAAGGTGTCCTTGAGACTCTTGAAAGGCGCCCATAAATAAAATGTATTATTATTATTATTATTATTACTTGATGTTTGGAGATAAATGGACCTACTTGATGTTTGGAGAGAAATGAGCCGAATAGATGTTTGGAGAGAAATGGACCGAATTGATGTTTGGAGTGAAATGGGCCTACTTGATGTTTGGAGAGAAATGGGCCTACTTGATGTTTGGAGAGAAATGGGCCTACTTCATGTTTGGAGAGAAATGGGCCTAATTGATGTTTGGAGAGAACTTCACCCTTTAGAAAGGGACTACACCCACTATTCAGTACCTCACTCAGTCTACTCCAGGATTGACTACTTTTTAATGAATACAGGTGAAAGCCACAGGATCACAGAGTGTAAAATCGGGGTGGCAAATGTATCTGACCACAGTGCAATCAGCTTGACACTACACCTGAATAGTAGAAAAAGAAATAATGTTCGGATGCTCAATGTGAGTATTTTGAATAATAAGGCAAATGTGGAACAAATAAGGGAAGAGATAAAAAGGTACATAGAAAAGAATGATAACGGGGATGTGGATCCTGTAATACTGTGGGATGCTATGAAGGCAGTTATACGTGGAAAGCTGATCGCCCTGACATCAGCAGAAAAAAAGGCCCGGCTAGCTACGTATGAACATAAAGTAGAAAAATAGAAAGAATTGGAGAAAAAACATAAAAACATACAGGGTCAGTTGGTACTAAAACAGATTAAGGAAATAAGGGGGGAGATAGATGAGATCCTCGGGGGAGATATGGAAAAAAGGGCAAGATTTGTAAAGCAGCCCTATTATGAAGCAGGTCCAAAAGCAACTAGACTCCTGGCCAGACGCCTGCGTAAACAGCAGGCCTCTAATACAATTCATAAAATAAGAAATCCTAAAACCAATCAATTATCACATGAGCCAGATGAGATAGAAATAATATTTGAAGAGTACTATAAGAAACTCTATTCTAAACCATTATCAACTGATGAAAGGACAATGAGAAGTTTTCTTAATTCATTTGACTTGCCATCCATTGGTGAGACACAAAATAATACCATTATATCACAATTTATGTTTAAGGAGCTGGAAGCTGCAATCAGTAGACTTAAGGCTAGTAAATCACCAGGCAGCGATGGGTTTCAACCAGAATGGGACAAGGCCTTTAAGAAAGAGCTAACACCTCTGCTCCTGTCTTGCTTTAACTGGACCCTTAAAGACGGCAGTGCTCCCCCATCATGGAAGGATCAATTATTACCATTTTACCTAAGGAAGGCAAAGTCAAAGAGCAATGTAAACATTTCAGGCCAATCTCAATTTTAAATGTAGACAACAAATTATTTACCTCAATCATTTGCAAAAGACTCGAGACTTTTGTAACAGATCTAATTAATGAAGACCAAACTGGATTTATTAGGGGCCGTCAACACAGGACAATATTAGAAGATCCCTCCACATTGTGGATAATGCTAAAAGAAATGATACAAATATGGTCCTGGTCAGTTTAGATGCAGAAAAAAGCCTTTGATAGTGTTATTTGGGTATTTTTATATGAAGTACGAAGGAGATTTGGTTTCAATAAAGATGCAATTTGGTGTATTAAAACAATATATCAGGAGCCTACAGCTAGGTTTAAGGTAAATGGAAACATATCAAAAAGGATCCAGTTAGTGAGGGGCACAAGGCAAGTATGCTGTGTTTCTCCTACTCTCTTCGATTTTTATATTGAACCCTTAGCACAAGCAATAAGGCAGAGAGAAGACCTGCAGCGGGTCAAAATACGGGGGAAAGAACACATCATTGGTCTTTTTGCTGATGATGTCATTATTTTTCGTGAACGACCAGATATATGTCTCCCAAATCTAATGAACCTATTTGAAACATTTGGATACTCCTCAGGGTATAAACTGAATATAACAAAAACACAAATTCTTTCATTCAATTATTCTCCATCCCAACAAATCAGAGATGCATATTATCTGAAATGGAATTCTAAAACGATGCAGTATCTTGGTGTAAATATAACCAAAACACTTTCCAACTTGTTTGAAACTAATTATAACAAAATTGAAGAATACATCAAAAAAGATGTTGAAAGGTGGTCTACCCTTCCTCTAGACTTCTGTACCAGAATACAAATGGTAAAAATGAATATCCTACCTAAACTACTATATTTATTCCAATCTCTCCCAATTAACGTTCCCCGAGACAAATTCATAGCCTGGGATAAGATGATCTCTAGATTAATTTGGAACAGCAAAAAAACAAGAATAAAACTAACAACAGTTAAACTGCCGAAAAGCAAGGGTGGAAGGCTTTACCAAATCTGAGGAAATATTTTTATGCAGCTCAACTCAGACCTCTGGTTTGTTGGTGTAGACCTGATTATGAATACAATGGAAAGAAATGGAAAGGGAAATACAGGGCTACCAGACCCATATTTTGATGGGAGTCAAATATCTGAGAGGGGCTTTGAGACATGCTATGGATCCAATAGTAGCATTTACGTTAGAAATATGGAATGTTATAGTGGAAAAATACAAATTAAAAAGAGGGGTTCACGCATTGAAGTGGTTCGCATATGACTCAAAGTTTAAGCCAGGGGTGCATGATTCAAGATTCAAAGAATGGGCACAAAAAGGCATAACGGCAATGTATACAGTTTCAGAAAATGGCGCGTTTATGAGCTTCCAAGATTTAAAGTCAAAGTATGGTCTCGAAAACAAAGATTTTTTTAGATACTTGCAATTAAGAGACTACTTTACAAAAGAGATAAGGCCAGAACTAGATGAAATTTCAAATAATGTGATCAAGGTGATTGTGGATGCATACAAACAGAAAGGGTCTCGGGTCATTCTATCAAGCTCTAGTGGGAAGCGGGGGAGAATCAACGTTCTACATAAAAACTAAATGGGAAGCAGAATTAACGATTCAAATAACAGAAGAAGTATGGTATCAAATGTGTGAAACACAATGTACATCCACAAGCTCGCTAGGATGGAGACACTTTTGCTGGAAGTATCTAACTCGCTTTTTTATAACGCCCAAATTAAAAAGCAGGCAACTTGCTGTACAACTATACTGTTGGAGGCTGTGCGGGAGTATGGAGGCAGACATATTTTCTGGAACTGTGTAAAGATAAGGCCATACTGGGAAAATGTTAATGCAGTTGTTAAAAATATCTTGGGTTATAAAATTCCAAATACCTGCCCTATGATGTATCAGGGGCACATTAAAGATATTATAAAGATAGAAGATACCTGTTTGATTAAAGTTTTGCTTGCAGCAAGTAAGAAGGCCATTACCAGGCAATGGCTTATGAAAACACCCTAAAACATGAGCAGTGGCTAGAAATTGTGCGAGACATCTTCACTATGGAGAAACTGACATATTCCTTGAGAGTCAAGGGGAATGTCCTTCCTAATCTGAGGAAGGCCATTCTTGCCATAGAGTGAGTACAGAGAAGGTTCACCAGATTGATTCCTGGGATGTCAGGACTTTCATATGAAGAAAGACTGGATAGACTCGGCTTGTACTCGCTAGATTTTAGAAGTTTGAGGGGGGATCTTATAGAAACGTACACAATTCTTAAGGGGTTGGACAGGCTAGATGCAGGAATATTGTTCCCGATGTTGGGGAAGTACAGAACAAAGGGGCACCGTTTAAGGATAAGGGGGAAATCTTTTAGGACCGAGATGAGAAAAACATTTTTCACACAAAGAGTGGTGAATCTCTGGAATTCTCTGTCACAGAATGTAGTTGAGGCCAGTTCATTGGCCAATAATGATTTTCAATTACTTTGACCTGGTGTGTGCCTTGACCCTACAGTGGTTTAACTGCTAACCATGGAGATTTGCGATTGGACTCACATCTTGCTTCACCTATGCAACTTGTTACCTGTAGTAAAATTCAAAATCCTGGAGTAATTCAGCGAGTCAGGCAGTAATCAAGGTGGGTCTGGATCATCACCGTTTCGGGACTTGTTCAGACTGACTGCTGTAAAGAGATGGAGGTGGGATAACATCTTGCATGGATTCAGATGAGGGAAGGAAGACATTGTTTGGCAGATGCATGAACAAATGTTAGAGATGAAAAAAAGACTAAGACTGAGTCAGATTAGGAGGTGTGAAAGAGGTGTGCCAGGGAACGGACATGTGGAAGGTGTCGGGCAGGATAATGGATAGGAGGAGAAATGGGTGTGCACTGGAGGGGGGGCGGTGCATAGGGGGATTGGGGAGAGAGGGGTACGTAAGGAGGGTGGTGCTTAAATTTGGATAATACAATGTTCATACATTTGGATTGTAAGATACCCAAGCGTAATGTGAGGCGCTGTTGCGTCTGGCCTCCCTCTGGTAATTGACAAGGACCAGGACACAAAAATCTGTCTGGAAATTGGAAAATTGTTATACATACTTACCTAAATGGTATAACAATTAAATTATGCCGAGATTTAAAGCATTGTTTCCAGGAGGAAATTAGGCTTCGTTCAATTAATTGCTGAAAAAAGTAATGGCAAGATGCTGGTTTATTTAAAAAAAAGACACAAGTGCTGGAGTACTCGGCGGGCCTGTGCCAGCACGAAGTTTAGTTTAGTTCAGAGATACTGCACGGCAACGGGCTCTTCGGTCCACCAAGTTCATTCATTCATTCATCATGGTTGAAAATATTAGCGAATCAGTAGTGCTGGTATCCAACGGGAACAGTGATGGATGCACCACACATTTCCTCCAGTTCCTGCGGACTTCCGCCGCTGGAAGTATAGGATTTTGGTGTGTGTGCTTTATCATCATTCCTTACAATACAATGTACGACAGTGAGCGTGACTTCTACTGAAGTGTGGATGGCCGTTGGCTGGCTAGAAGCTCATCCACCAAATCCACGCCGACTACTGGTCACTCATGACATTAGTTTATAATATCCCACTTTTGACTCGACTCTGTCCATATTTGGGGCAATTCCATCACCATGTCTCCGAGATTAGGATCGAGTCTAATATCTGGCTCTACCAGCTGCGCCACTGTGGTTTAAATTAATTGTTTACGGACTGGAACCCACGTCAGTCGCGAGATTACGACACTTATTTGTGCAATAGCAGTAATTAAATTCAGCGTTGGGGCTATTTAATTCTCACCCAGGTCTATAGCAACGTGTACAAAAGGCAATCGGATAACGGTGTGGGATAACACACGGGCAACGGTCTCTTCACGGAAAATGCACCTCCCGCCCACAGGCGCGTTCTACGCCATTTACTACACTGGACTTGCAGTCTTCGCAATCCCAGGTGAAGTATTCCAGAGATGTATTCGTTCTCTAAATGAATACCGCCTCGGTCTTTAAAGGGTGGTAAACGAAAATTCAACTTTGAGGAGATCGGAGCCAACCGCAAGACTAATTTGTGGATCTTTGCGAAAATCCATTCGATGCTATGGAATATGAAATGATATTTTAAGTTGATAACCGGATTTCTACGGGGAACAATGCCGGGGGCTCCAGAAGTAGACGTGTATACTTTTAAAATTGGAGCATTCAAAGTGACATCAGAGTGAATCTGACGTGCCCCCCTATGGAACGTGGTCAATAGCCAATTTTAGATAACCCTATAGATGTGGGCAGAGACATGGCAAACAACGTGTAATCAGGGACAGTGTGAGGGGCTGCTTTCCGGGAGATAGAATATGAGGAGAAAATGAGCAGTTCATGACAAGACCTTTAGCATCGTTGATGTGAGGAACGGTCTTTGGTCCAAGTACATACCTCCCCGAAAGCAGCAAGGCAAATGGATAGTACAGAAAGCGTTAATTGGTCATCTCTCATGGGGCGGAATATTCTGTTTCAGAGTCAGGAAATAATGTTGCAGCTTTAAAAAATCTGTCGAGTCAAGCCCTATAGGCTGACGTGGTTTAATGGTGTTGAGCATCGCGGTGGGATTGATTCGGTTAATACACGGGCAAGGATGAGAGGATTGCTCCTGTTTTCTAAAACTGTTTTGCGGCTGTGAACCAAATGCTAATATATATATAGATAGAGATAGATAGAGATAGAGATAGATATATATATATATACTAGACCAAGTGCAGACCCGTTGGGTCTGCTCCCCCAATGGTGTGATCCCCCAAGCCAATATTCCACCATGCACCCGTCTCCTCCAATGGAACTGAAGCCGATCCCAAATGTAAGATTCCAGCACTCCCCTGCCTCCCTCAGCAGTGGATTAAAAAACAAATCAAATTGCACCTCCCCTGCCTGCTGCAGCAGTGAAAAGTTCAGAGTGTTCCTGTCTTGCAACTTTGTTTCGAAGTGTGTTGGAAGCTGAAATGGCTGCTTGTATGGGTGAGAATCCAGTTTATTTGTGAAATAGTGGGGGGTGGGGGGTGGGGGGGGGGGGGGGGGGGGGGGGGGGTGGGGAGAAGGATGTGATTAAAAACGTGTGCTCCCCCAATGGTGTGATCCCCAAGCCAATATTCCTCCTCCAATGGAACTGAAGCCGTTCCCAAATGTAAGATTCCAGCACTCCCCTGCCTCCCTCAGCAGTGTATTTAAAAATTCCAATTGCACCTCCCCTGCCTGCTGCAGCAGTGAAACGTTCAGTGTTCCTGTCTTGCAACTTTGTTTCGAAGTGTGTAGGAAGCTGAAATGGCTGTTTGTATGGGTGAGAAGCCAGTTTATTTGTGAAATACTGGGGGGTGAGGGTGGGGGTGGGGGGGGGGGGGGGGGGGGGGGGGGGTGAAGGATGTGATTAAAAACGTGTACTTAAACACGACGAAATGTAATGAGGAGCAGATACTTAGAAAGAAAAGCGAAATCTCTACCGAAATGGAAAAGATCTCGGAGATTGAGCGTCTGGATCCGGTGTGGCAAGGAATCAAAGGAAGAAATGCAGCCGGCAGCAGTATATGTAAATGGATCCATTCCGATTGGACATCTGCGAGCATCGGCCATTCTGATTGGACATCTGCGAGTATCGGGCACGAATCAAAAGGCAGAAAGGCAGCCGGACGGCAGCCGGACGGATGGCACGAGAGTTTTATAGATATATAGAAGATAGATAGATATAAATATATATATATAGAGCGAGCCATTGATTACTTATTTTACATGGGAACCACAGATAACGTGAATAGAAGATGCAAGGTTTGAACACTGAATTTTTTGAAACCTTGACGTGGATGGAGAATAACGGGAATATTGTACCAGGAGCATTGGTGAAGTCAGCGTTTCGGAGGCATTTAGATAGGCGCATGAGCATGCAGAGAATGGAACGGCATGGATCACATCCAGGCAGAGGGGATCAGTTGGCATCATGGATTAGACTGATATTTTGGACCGAAGGGCATATTCTTGTGCTACACCGTTAGAGCCGTACAGCCATACAGCTATGTGGAACAGGTATCTTCCATCTATCTTGGCCGTGACGATCAAGGTGGCATTCGTGGTTAAACACAGTTATTCGCGCTCCGTTTAGCCCTCAGAATCGTAATTATTCTCGCTTCACAAGATCAATTTTGATATCCATAGAAATTGGACCAATTTAGCAGAATCGCCAATTTAACCAATTTAGCCGAGTTGATGAGGTTGATTTTGTGGTTTTATGTCGAGTTCAATGGTTAAATCAATGAACTGAACTCTGATCTGTAATTAATTAATCTGTAATTCTGCAATTAATTAATCTGTAATTCTGTGATTAATCATCTTTCTCTTTCACACAGTCAATTTAACTGCGATTGTGATCCTGTCGCGAGGAAAGTGCGGTCTCTCCAAATGTATCTCTCGGTACCTGCTGTCCATGTCGGTGACGGATCTCCTCGTTATTATCACGGCAGTGTTACTAAATCGGATTCCTGGCATTTATTTCCCAGGTACATTCCTGTCCATTACTCCCGTATGTAGTCTGAGCATCGCAGTCATCTATGCCGCCAGAGATTGCTCCGTCTGGTTAACCGTCTCTTTCACCTTTGATCGGTTTGTGGCCATTTGCTGCCAGAAACTGAAAACTAAATATTGCACCGAAAGGACGGCAGCCGTGGTCATCGGAACAGTTTGTGTCTTGGGCTGCCTCGTCAACATTCCCTGGTACTTCTTACACGAACCGGTCTACATAATTGACAACGTCCCTTGGTATTGCAAAATGAAAGAGCTGCGAAATACCTCGCCCATGTGGGCAGCTTTTCATTGGCTCGACCGCATTTTAACCCCTTGCCTCCCGTTCTTCCTCGTGTTTTTGTTCAACGTTTTGACTGTCAGACACATTCTCGCGGCGAGTCGAGCCCGGAAGAGGCTCCGTGCTCAGAGTAACGGGGAGAAACAGAAAGACCCGGAGATGGAGAGCCGGAGGAAGTCCATCGTGTTACTCTTTGCCATCTCTTGCAGTTTCATCCTTCTATGGTTGACTTATGTCGTCTATTTCATCTACGACCGATTTACCGTCGATAAAATCCTTAGTTTTCCTGTATTGATTGCCGCAGAATGTGCCAATATGTTTCAGCTTTTGAGTTCTTGTACAAACACGTTCATTTATGCAGTGACTCAGAGCAAATTCAGAGAGCAATTAAAGATGTTTGTGTTATCTCCTCTGACTTTAATACGTAAGCTTGTGTCGCGTTGATATGTTAATGTCAACGTTGTTTAAATATGATCCACTGCATGGTTGATATCTGAAATAAACCATGTATCTGGAGATACCAACTTAAGAAAAAGCCTCCTTATTTTGTGCCCAATGCTCGATGTTCAGTTTAATGTACGTATTACAGCATGGAAACCGGACACTCGGCCCATATAGATGCCGAGCAATGGAGACCCATCAGTATTAATCCCATTTCCATCACTTGGATATTGCCTTCAAGATTGCGGATGACACGAAGCTGGGGGGCAGTATTAGCTGTGAGGAGGATGCTAGGAGGTTGCGAGATGACTTGGATAGGTTGGGTGAGTGGGCAAATGCATGGCAGATGCAGTATAATGTGGATAAATGTGAGGTTATCCACTTTGGTGGCAGAAACAGGAAAGTGGACTATTATCTGAATGGTGGCCGATTGGGAAAAGGGGAGATGCAACGAGACCTGGGTGTCATCGTACACCAGTCATTGAAAGTAGGCATGCAGGTGCAGCAGGCAGGGAAGAAAGCGAATGGTATGTTAGCATTCATAACAAAAGGATTTGAGTATAGGAGCAGGGAGGTTCTACTGCAGTTGTACATGGTCTTGGTGAGAGCGTACAGTTTTGGTCTCCTAATCTGAGGAAAGACATTCTTGCCATTAGAGGGAGTACAGAGAAGGTTCACCAGACTGATTCCTGGGATGTCAGGACTTTCATGTGAAGAAAGACTGGATAGACTCGGCTTGTACTCGCTAGAATTTAGAAGATTGAGGGGGGATCTTATAGAAACTTACAAAATTCTTAAGGGTACATAAAAATGCTGGAGAAACTCATAGATGCTGCTACACCCGCTGAGTTTCTCCAGCATTCTTGTGTACCTTCGATTTTCCAGCATCTGCAGTTCCTTCTTAAAAATTCTTAACTGGTTGGACAGGCTAGATGCAGGAAGATTGTTTCCGATGTTGGGGAAGTCCATAAAAAGGGGTCACAGTTTAAGGATACGAGCGAAATATTTTAGGATCAAGATGAGAATTTTTTTTTCACACAGATTGTGGTGAATCTCTGGAATTCTCTGCCACAGACGGTAATTGAGGCCAGTTCATTGGCTATATTTAAGAGGGAGTTAGATGTGGCCCTTGTGGCTAAAGGTATCAGGGGGTATGGAGAGAAGGCAGGTACAGGATACTGAGTTGCATGATCAGCCATGATACTATTGAATGGCGGTGCAGGCTCGATGGGCCGAAAGGCCTACTCCTGCACCTATTTTCTATATTTCGATGTAAGATGCAATACGAAAAGTGAGCACATTACTGTATGTTATAAAACTGATTACAATAGCAAATATTAAACAAAATATTTTTATCACATAAAATGGAAAGGGCATATAATAGATTCACTAGGACGTTGCTGGGCTTGCCGGCCTGAGTTTTGGGGAGAAGCTGGGAGGCTGAGACTTATCTTCTTTGGAGTTTTGTGAATTTGTGGATTTCTCTACCTCAGGTGGAGGCCGGTTTTCTGGATACTTTAAAGAGATAGCTAGATAGGTCTCTTACAGATAGCGGAGTCAGGGGACATGGGGAGAAGGCGGGAACGGGGTACTGATTGGGGATGATCAGCCATGAACACATTGAATGGCGGTGCTGGCTCGAAGGGCCGAATGGCCTACTCCTGCACCTATTGTCTATTGTGTGTAGGAGGTTGAGTGATGACCTTATTGCAGTGAACAGCGTTCTGATGAGCTTGGTTAAAGTGAATGCTCACTATCTTTTCCCCAGAGCAGCAAATGTTTAAAGAAAGAGACCATAGGCTTAAAGTGAGTGCTGAGAAAGTTATGAGCGACTTTAGGGAGAATATTTTCATTTAGTGGGCAGTCTGGAAGCAGTTAGCAGCGGAAATCATAGAACCAGACACAATTACTACTTATATAGGGAAGGTGGATATGGGCTAACTGCAGGCAAATTGGACGAGCATAGAACGCCAACTTGGTCAGTAGAGACAACTTGGGCAAAATAACCTGTTTCCGTCCTGTTTCACTCTATGGTTATGAAATGACGCAGAAATGTGTGTTCAACGCTGCTTTTCCGTTTCAACCTAGGTACTAGTATAGTTGGAAAGGTTGAAAATGTCAAAGTAAACATTTTGACATGGCAATACAATTGACATGGTCAGGGTTTGTTAGGTCAGGGCAGGCAAACCCCAATCTCGGCCATTTTACTATAGAACCTACTCTTTACTGACAAAACTGTTTTTTGTCCAGCTATTTATGGTAAAAATTATAATAAGCCGACATATCCTAGCAACATAAGAGACGGCAGATGCTGAGACCTGGAGCAAAACATACACTGGTGGGTGAACTCGGTGTTTGAGGCAGCATTCGTGAAAGTAATCATTCTCGACTGTTTTATGCAGTAACAATTTAACTGAATTTGAGGGATGACAAGTTTCAGGATACAAAATCTCATGCTTACAGTGAGTAGTCTTAAACTACTTTGGTGATTAATCAGTGTAAAATCAAAAGGAAGTAGCCACTGTTTATTCAAAGACCCAAGCTTTAGAATTGTTCCAGTGTACATCGAAAATCCCAATGAGCATGAAGCGGTAACAGATTTTCAAACAGACACGTTGCCTACTACAATAATTCAATATAATTCCGGAATTCTGCAGCTGTAATTTACATCCTAAATTTAGGAATGGGACGAATGAAACTTCCAGACCAGATTTATTTTTGTCCAGTGTCACTGACGTGCCAGTCATGCACAAAGAGTAAAGCTCACTTCAAATCCAGTTTTATGGAAAACTTTGTTTCCTCTCCTCCTCACTACCGAGGAACCCTTAACTGCTCCCAAACTCGGTTTGTACTACAGTGACAATTCTAACCACTATGACATCTAGTTCTCAAGCTTCGAAACACAAGAGGACTTCGCCCTTTGAAATAGAGGACATCTTTCCCCAATCAAAGCAGAATTCCCAAGAAAAAATAATGCCATCCTTGGCCTTTTCTTCATAATGTTCTTGTTATATTTCAATAATAGAAAGTCAATTTTAGGACATTTGTTTCATCTGCAAGGTTGTACTTTAACCAGAGTAATTAATATATCAAGCACTATCACACCTGAAGTGATAAACCTGATAGATATGACTCCCAATCAGCTCATTTAATATTTTTTATCACTTCCCTGCAAGAACGAAAGCAAGAAAATAAGTCGAAATGTGAAGCCTATGATAGCATCACACATTTGCATTAAAAAACACTGAAAGCCAAAGTGAGGCAAATGAGACTTGTGTATACACAAGTTACAGAAGAATGTTTCCAAAAAGCAGTTACAGAACAAATCCATTCAGTACCAAATAATAATTTAACATATTGAACTTTATTCAAATATCTTACCATTCATAATTTATTACATTCATTCTTCACCATTTGCATTCAAATTTACTAGCGGAGGGAGGTGATGTTTAAAATACATTTCAATCATGGGATGGGTTTCATCAGAAACCATTTTATGCTTTGCTAGAACAAATTAAGCCAAGCCACATGGGTATCATTAGACCATCGTCCAGCATTGGGGGAAATATGCACAAAATACTACTTTAAAATTCCTTCTGTAAATAGCCCGGACTGAATAAACTAAACAGCAATGATTTTTGAAAGTGAATAAGAATTTAAAATGACATTAAGTCAACTGAATGGCTAAGATGCTGCTCAAATAATACAGTTTTATTTTATTTTGAAGAAGAGAAAAGTAACTAAATTCATATCTTTGCACAGGTCTCTGGAGTCAGATCTGATCTGTATCTGCCATCTTACAATGTTGCTCAGGTACGTAGCTTTCATTGAGAGAAATAAGTTCCCAGAGGTTGTACCCTTCGGCCAGTGAGCTCAGGAAGGAAGTCCACTTCGTCTCAATATTCAGTCTCATTGATGCCCTCGTTTGAAGTATGGACATAACATTGTATCCATATGCACCTAGGAAGGCAATTGGTTTCTGATCAAAAGTATTCAGCTCAGTTTTAAAAGTAGACAGGACCATACAAAACATTTATTAGTTTACAAGTCAGATGTCAAACACTTGATCCTGTAAAGAATAAAGTGCAGTAGCTGACATGTCCTTGCACGTAGGCCTCTTGCGACTTCCTGGTTTTGCATAATGTTCAAATCTGTTAATGAACTCTGCCACGGAAGTGAATCGTTTGACATGAGTCTCCGCACGTCTTTTCTTGATTGAAGACAGGGAGAGTGGTTTGGGTATTGCTTGCACTTGGGGCACATGTGTCTGCAATGACAAACATAATTTATTGCTAATTTTAAATTAAAAATAGAAAAGAGGTTCAGCGACTGCCCCACAATCTGCAGTACATTGCAAAGAACAGAATTCTTTATGGAGGTTGAACTCATTCAAAGTGTTTAAATAATGTTGAAAGCCAACATCTAATTTTTCCACTGTTAAGATTTAATACCCTATCTCCTACTAAATTGTTTCAAAGTATGTCTATTCAATAATTTCCCATTTAAAGTGGGTAAACCCCACATATTGAATTATATCTCTTGCATCCATCAGTTATTTCTCGACCCAAAGAGGTCCATTGCCTTTGGAGTTATTACACAAACTTGTACAATGTTAAGAGGCAAAGGATCAGAATGGTGACGGGAAACCGCAGATTCTGGCGTCCAAAGCAAAGCAAGCTGGAGTAAGTCAGTACTATCTAATTGCCCAATCAAAGTCAAATGTGGCTCAACTGACTTCCTCTGTTAGCTTTGGCAAAAAAAAAACATTTGCAAAAATCTAACTGTAGAATCAAAGTGGATGCACTATTTGAAACGTTTGCATGGCATAACAGATCGGGTTTTAATTATGGACAGTTAACACGTTCAAAGGTGGCAGCTTGAATATCATCCCCATCTTCAGCCACAGTTCACAGGCCTACCAATGACCAAAATCATTTGCAACCATGTTCAGCTGGAGGTGCACATGAAGGCTTCTATGCATAATGCCATTATAGAAAGCAGTCTCGAGTTATTGTTGTTCTGACCTCAAATGGTTGTGGGTCATTCTGCTTGGCCTAAGACAACAGGAATGACAATTAGGCTCGTGCATCAGCAACTTATGTCAACTATGTCAAAATAAGTCAACAGTACTAATCCACCCTACATCCGAGTCAGTGAATGATCATGCAAATGAAGGAGACACATGGAGTTTGACAGTCAGTGGTCAGCTGCCATATAAATCACTTCTGGATTCAGAAGAGTCCCCACTACATTAAATTAAGGTCAACGAAAGGGTTGGCAGTAAAGCAGTTATGTTTTATGATGTGCCAATACCATCAACTGTTGACCATTTATTCTTAACAGTTTGTCTATTTGTCTATTTAACTAGTTCCAAGAATTAATTGAACAGCTAATCACTTACATCAGCAAAACAAGACTATTTTCTCAATCTAGTTCATTAGCTTAGAGCATTGGTGCCAATTGGTATATTGTGCCATTGAAACAGGAGTCAGAGTCATTCTGTACAGAGGTGGATATGTTGTCACACCACATTTAGTCAACCTTTGCCCATCTACACAGATCTTATCGACTCATATTAGGAACATAGCCTTCTAATTCTGGGTGGAGAGTAGCATAACATTTCGGGAGTAAATGTTATCATAACTAGTAAACCAACGTATCCAAGATAATAAACAGACAGTTCTGGTGAGTTTTATGCAAGGACTGGACATATCTGCAGCTCCAAGTTAAGTTGCCTTTCCAACAGTTCCAAAAAGTGATATGCTGTAAAGAGGAATACTAATTTAGAAATTGCAATTAATTGTGTAAATTCATTGACTTCTACAAATTAAACTCATGGTAGATTGGAACATCCACAGATACCCCAAATGAACAAGATAAAAGTATGGAACTGATGAAAAAAGCATGGGTTGGGATACACATGGTGTAGTAAAGATACAATGGTCAGGAGTTACGGGGAAATGACAGGAGCATGGTGTTGAGAGATTAAAATGTTGAAAGAGTTCAGCCGTGATTGATGGCAGGTAATCTAGTTGGGCCAAATGGTCCAACACTGCTCTTATAATTTATGATCCTATGAAAAAGGAGTTAACTGACAAGACCTATTCCAATATAGTCACAAATCAATTTAAACACATTACAAATATGTAGAAGGAATACTAATCTTTGTGCTTAGTTTGCACTCACTGGCCCGAAAGACCAGAGTGTGCTGCATCCAAATTTTGAAGCAGCATGCATGTTATATTCCAAGTCAAAATGCGTTGCTGTTTTGCACCTGGGCAGATTTGTCCATTGCATCAGAATGGTCAGATGCCCAAAAAAGTTAGGTTTTAAGTGAATAATTTACTTTACTTCATGGGGTTCAAGAAGAGTCATGCTACTACAAGTTTCACATTGCTGGTCAAATGTAATACAAAAGGTTATTCAATGGATTTTGATCTTACCTGAGAACGTTGGGTGTTCTGGGTAGTGTTATCCTTGGCCTTTGGTGGTTTATCAAAACAACCTCACTTCTGGTTGATCCAGGAGTTGCAATATCCCTGTTGAAGGGTTTGTTTACATTAGAGTACAATTTACCGTTGTGCGATTGCCATTACATACTAAGTAATTGACCCAAGGATTAATATAACCACAAATTTATTTTGATGCCTACAGTCTACTCAGGAAATATGCAAAGGAATTGAGAGTTGTAAAAAAAAAAGTGCAAGAAACTCTCATTCCATGCATCATCTATTGAGGCAGATAAGATTCGGGCTCAGTAACCTTGAACTGAATTAAGTGCAACAATTTCAGGGGTCGGTACTTAATGAATGCGTGGAGGCAATCATGACAATTCACTGATAACGGTGTCATCAACAGTTATCAGTGAATAGATAATAAGATAGGAGACCAGAGGGGTGAGTGCAGGTTGGTGAGAGTTCTGGGACAGGAAAATTATCCCATGTGGTGCTTGGACATCCGGCTAAAGAAATTAACCATATGACAGTGAAGAATTTGCCACGCGACAATTTAGTTGGGCGCACATTACCCTTCTTAGACCTACAACAACTTGCCCAATGCCCTTTCTTGCCGCACTTCTTGCATGTGTCGCGATACGCTGGGCATTGCTTGGGCTTGTGAAACAAAGCACATTGGCCACAAGGGTTTTGTCTCTCATAGAAACATATAAACATAGAAATTAGGTGCAGGAGTAGGCCATTCGGCCCTTCGAGCATGCACCGCCATTCAATATGATCATGGCTGATCATCCAACTCACTATCATGCACCTGCCTTCTCTCCATACCCCCTGATCCCTTTAGACACAAGGGCCACATCTAACTCCCTCTTAAATATAGCCAATGAACTGGCCTCAACTACGTTCTGTGGCAGAGAATTCCAGAGATTCACCACTCGCTGTGTGAAAAATGTTTTTCTCATCTAGGTCCTAAAAGAGGCTTCGTTATGCCCCTTGGCTTGACTGCATCTACATTGCAAGACCTCGACTCAGGGCCGGCCTTAAGGCGATTGGACCGATTTCTCACAATTGGGCCCCGCGCCTAAGGGGGGCACCCTGTTAATTTTCCGTATTTCATAAAGAAATACAAATCCGCTTTGTTAAATAAAGATTAAAAAAAACATTCGCCATACAAATGTTTTTACAAAACGAACATGGATAGCATCCGCTGCATGTACATCATACACAAACGATGTGTTAACTACTGCTGTTAGCCCTTGTTAACAGCCAGTAGTTAACAAGTAGTTAAACAAAGTGTCATTAATGCATCAATCCACATACCTCAGTAAATGTCATTGTGTTTTGAACAAGTATTAATGACGCTGCGTTCCTTTGAATACAATTCACGCGGCGTCATTAATACTTGTTCAAAGCACAATTACATTTACCGAGGATTGTAGATCGATGCATTGATGACACATTGAGAATTTCTTAAAACTCACCAACATGATTGAGGGCTTCTTCTTGGCGAGCTTCTTCTTGGTGTGCAGGTTATTCATTCAATTTACCTACCGACACACGTTGTGTCTCTCTGTCTTTCACTCTCTCCCTCCCTCCCTCCCTCCCTCCCTCCCCGGTTTCCGTGCTGCAATATTTACGAGCGACTGAACATTAAGCATGCGGCACAAATGTAAGAGGGTTTTCCAAAGTTTTGGCTTGGTAGCTTGGAATGCTTGGTAGCTTGGAATGCTTTATTTTCAGAGATAACCAATGCAGTTGGTTATATTTAAACAACATTTACATTTATTCATATCAACGCGTAACAAGTTTACTTATTAAAGTCAGAGGTGATAACACAAGCATCTTTAATTGCTCTCTGAATTTTCTCTGAGTCACTGCATAAATGAATGTGTTTGTACAACAACTCAAGAGCTGAAGCATATTCGCACTTTCTCGGAGAATAAACACAGGATCATTGCATGATTTGACGCTATCATCAGCGAAAATTCGGACGTATAGGGAACAAACGACATAAGTCATCTATAGCAGGATGAAACTGTAAAACTGGCAAAGAGTAACACGATGGACTTCTTCCGACTCTCCATCTCGGGGTAATTCTGCTTCTCCCCGTTACTCTGTGCGCGGAGCCTCTTACGGGCTCGACTAGCCGCGAGAATGTATCTGACGGTCAGAGCGTTGAACAGAAGCACGAGGAGGAACGGGAGGCAAGGGTTTAAAATGCGGACGATCCAATGAAAACCTGCCCACATGGGCGAGGAATATAGCAGATCCGTCAGTTTGCAACAAGGGATGTTGTCAATTACGTAGATTGGTTCATGTAAGAAGTACCAGGGAATGTTGACGAGGCAGCCCAAGACACAAACTGTTCCAATGACCACGGCTGCCGTCCTTTCGGTGCAATATCTTGTTTTCAGTTTCTCGCAGCTAATGGCCACAAATCGATCAAAGGTGAAAGAGACGGTTAACCAGACGGGACAATCTCTGACGGCATAGATGACTGCGATGCTCAGACTACATACGGGAGTAATGGACAAGAAACTACCTGGGAAATAAATGCCAGGAACCCGATTTAGCAACACTGCCGTGATAATAACCAGGAGATCCGTCACCGCCATGGACAGCAGGTACCGAGAGATACATTTGGAGAGACCGCACTTCCCCGCAGGATCACAATCGCTGTTAAATTGACTGTGCGAGAGAGAAAGACAATTAATCACAGAATTACATATTAATTCATTACAGATCAGAGACCAGTTCATTGATTTAACCATAGGACTTGATATAAATCCACAAAATCATCCGGAAAGCGACAGGCAGGTTCGGTGGGGAACCAAAGTCGGTGGAGAAAGATTCAACTATATTGGTTCCCATTCTGTGGATGCCAAAACTGACCTTGTGAAGCGACAATAATTCCGATTCTGAAGGCTAAACTAAGCGCGAACAATTGTTTTTGCTAGGTTTAACCCCGAATGCCACCATGATCCTCGTGGACAAAGTGGACGGGAGAGCCTTGTTCCGTGCTGGACAGTTCTATGGCTCTGACGGCACAATATACTGACCCAGGAGGGAAGGCAAATCACACGCTTTCTGTAGCATCTCTTTGCGTTGCTGTTTTCTGGGAGATATGTACTTGGATCCAAGACCCTCTGTTCATCAATGCTGCCAATGCCCCTGTCCCATTTAGGAAACCTGAACGGAAACCTCTGGAAACCTCTGGTCGAAAGTGGTTTCCGCTTCTTCTATGTTCCGGCGATTATTTCAAAAAATTCAAAACCGGCCGCGACTAAAAATAGGTTGCCGTTATTTGTACAGTTATTGCACAAATACGTTTCGTAATCTCACCACTGACGTGGGTTCCAGTACGAAAACAATTAATTTAAACCGCAGTGGCGCAGCTGGTAGAGCCGCTGCTTGACACTGCCAGTTATTCGATTCGATCCTGATTTCGGAGACGTGGTATTGCCCCAAATATGTACAGAGTAGATGCAAAAGTGGGATAATATAAACTAATGTCATGGGCGATCAGAGTTGGCGTGGGCTTGTTGGGACGAAGCGCTCGTTTGCATGCTGTAACTTAACTTAATGCTGGCACGAACCCGCCGAGTAACTCCTGCACTTTGTGTATTCTTTGACTAAACCAGTATCTGCAATTACTTGTTTCAGTAATAAATTGAACGAAGCCTAATTTCCTCCTGGAAACAATGCTTTAAATTTCGGCATAGTGTCATTGTTATACCATTTCTCTCTGTTCTGTTGGTGAGGAATGAAATTTAGTCCCTTGAAGGGGATGCCATTGAAACAAGAGATGTGGAGTCAGTATGGATAGAACTAAGGAATTGTAAGGGTAAAAAGACCCTAATGGGACATATCTACAGGCCCCCAAACAGTAGCCTGGATATAGGATGCGTTGAATCAGGAGTTAAAATTGGCATGTCGTAAAGGTAATGCTATAGTTGTTATGGGAGATTTCAACATGCAGGTAGACTGGGAAAATCTGGTTGGTACTGGAGTTTCTGAAGTGCCTCCGTGATAAATTCTTAGAGCAGCTTGTACTGGAGCCTACCAGGGAGAAGGCAATTCTGGATTTAGTGTTGTGTAATGAACCAGATTTGATAAGGGAACTCGAGGTAAAAGAACCATTAGGAGGTAGTGACCATAATATGATGTGTTAATGTACAATTTGAGAGGGAGAAGGGTAAATCGGAGGTGTCAGTATTACAGTTGAACAAAGGGGACTATGGAGCCATGAGGCAGGAGCTGGCCAAAATTGACTGGAAAGATACCCTAGCAGGGTTGACAGTGGAACAACACTGGCGGGTATTTATTCATACAGAAGGTGCAGGATCAGTTATTCCAAAGAGGAAGACAGATTCCAAGGGGAATAAGGGGCGACCGTGGATGACACGGGAAGTCAAGGACAGTTTTAAAATAAAAGAGGAGCATAACAGAGCGCGAAGCCAGAGGATTGGGAAATACTTGAAGAGCAACAGAAGATAACTAAAAAGGCAATACGGGGGGAATGATGAGGTACGACGGTAAGCTAGCCGCGAACATAAAGGAGGATAGTAAAAGCTTCTTTGGGTACGTGAAGAGGAAAAAAATAGTTAAGATCAAAATTGGACCATTGAAGACTGAAACAGGTGCATTTATTATGGGGAACAAGGAAATGGCAGATGTTGAACAGGTACTTTGGATCCGTCTTCACTAAGGAAGACCCAAACAATCTCCCCGATGTACTAGTGGCCAGATGATCTAGGGTGACGGGGGGACTGAAGGAAATTCACATTGGGCAAGGAATTGTGTTGGGTGCACTGAGAGGACTGAAGGCTGATAAATCCCCCAGGGCCTCATGGTCTGCATCCCAGGGTACTTAAGGAAGTGGCTCTAGAAATCGTGGGCGCATTGGTGATCATTTCCATTTTTCTATAGATGGTGTTCGAAGACCTCGTCAGGTTAGCCGGTATCTACCGAAAGATAAACCATTTCACCGAAGGCCCTTTGTTGAGGCATTCAAAAAAGGAAACGGAATCATAATAAAAGAGAGACAGAAAATCAGATCGGGTTAAATAAGAAGATTAGGTACAGAGTAATGCTCCCTGAACAGCGACCTGAAACAGCCCTGTACTTCGAGTTGAAGGTTAAAACGTTATCATTTTTTAATTCTTTGGATATTCGGATGGTTTTATTACTTAGTGGCGCGTCTGGAGAATGCTTCTTCAGCGCGTTGAGTTGTAAGGTTTTCGTTTTATAAATTATTTGCTTGTTAATTGTAGCCATTCCAAAGAGATAACTAGTAAAATATTAGCTGCCAATCTTTTGGATGGTGTTGGAACTCATTTATTGTAAAGGAAGCGCGAAACTTCAGATGCAGGGTGATACGATAGGACAAAAAATGCGGTACTAACTGAGCGAGTCGAGCAGTACGTTGGCTAACGTGGATAGGTGATGATTCGGGTCGGGACACTTCAGACTGAAAGGGTCAGTCAAACATCTGTGGAGTGAAAGGTCAAACAACTTTTCGAATCACGGTCTTTCTTCAAATACTTCTACTACCATCGGCAATATCCCACGACGGCTCGCGTCTACCGCCCCTTTCCGCCTACAGCAGAACCCACTGCCTCGGCAATTCTGTTTCGATCATCCTTTGCCAAACCACCCACCATGTCACCTAGTACTTTCCTTCGCAAGCGCAGAAGAAGTAAGAGACCTGTGCCCACGCCTCCCTCCGTCGTGGGGCGGAAAATCCTTCCAGCCGAGATGTTCACGTGCACTTCAAATCGTATCCACTAAATTATATGCAACCAAGCATAGACGAAGCAAGCATGTGGCTTATGCCCCTGTCCCACTTAGAAAACCTGAACGGAAACCTCTAGAGACTTTGCGCCCCACCCAAGGTTTCCGTGTGGTTCCCGGAGGTTGCAGATGGTTGCCAGAGGTTGCAGGTAGTGGAAGCAGGTAGGGAGGCTGACAAAAACCTCCGGGAACCGCACGGAAATCTTCGGTAGGGCGCAAGGTCTCCAGAGGTTTCCGTTCAGGTTTCCTAAGTGGGACATTAATCACATGTTCCGCCCGCAAGGCTGTTGGAGCTCCCGATCTCTAACAACTGTAACTCTCCTTACAGCTCTCAAACCAAACTTGTTATTCTTGCCCACCTTTTCTACAATGGAAGATTGAACACCGTGTTCAATTTGGGAAGTTTCGAGAACAACGATATTGTAGCGGCACCTGCTGGCGCACGCAGGTATCGAACCCAAGCCGCGGTCACATGACTCGGGAGGGGCTGCTTGTTTTCACGCTTCGCATGGCAGTTGAGTGCTGACCACCGTTGTGGGCAGATGTGCTGCAAGAACCTGTGAGCTAAGAAGCTATTTTGAGACTATAATAACTTACAAAACTTAGTTGTCGTTCTTGCGACCGCCAAATTGGTGACCCCGACCTGCCTAGCCGTCGTTAGACAAGCAAAAGATCATGCAGAAGGACTACGTTCCCGCAGAATCGGCCGGGAGGAGGCAGGGCTCACCGGGCTTCAAACTCCCATCGTTTTGGCCCGACCAACCTCAGGTGTGGTTCGCCCATGTTGAGGCACAGTTTCACCTGTATCGTATCATCGCAGGCGACACCATGTATTTCCTTGTGGCGGGAGCTTTGCCACAAGACTGTGCCTCGAGGTTGTTGCCTTACATCAGGGACCCGCCGCCGATCACCAAGTATGAAGGGCTGAAGGCCCTTCTGCTCCACACTTTCGGTCTCAGTCGCAGAGACAGGGCGGCGAAGATTCTACATATGGACAGCATCAGGGATCGGCGGCCATCCACCATCATGGCAAAGATGTGGTGGATGTTAATATGTGTTTATTGTTGTTTTTTATTGTATTGTATTGTATGTATGACTGCTTCAATTTCGTTCAGACTTCGGTCTGGATGACAATAAAGGCTATCTAATCTAAATCTAATCTAAGATGTTAGCCCTGATGGACAGGCACCGCCCATGTCTGCTCTTTGAACAGGCGTTCCCTGGAGCAGATACCCGACGAAGTTCGACTGATGCTCGCCGGTGCTGATTTCAGCGATCCCCAGCACCTCGCGGAGAGAGCTGACAAATTGTGGGCACAGAGACGGCGGGTCGTTTGTGCATTCACCTGCTTCCCTGTCACGGCACGGGTGCAACCGAGACGACATCGGGAGGAAGGAGAAGTCCAGCCCAGCGCCGAAGAAGCATCGCCGCTCCCAGTAGTCTACAGCCGGCGACGTTGGTGCTACTACCATCAGCACTACGGCACTGAAGCCCGAAGATGCCGGAGCCCCTGTTCATTTCAGGGAAATGCTTCGGCCGATCGTCCTTCGAGGCGAACGCGATCGGCCCAACCGAACGCCTCTACGTCCGTGATCGCCACTTCGGCCACCGTTTCCAGGTGGACTCCGGTGCCATTGCCAGCATCCTGCCACCGAACGCCCGAGATACACGCGTCGATAAGGTAGGACCCGTCCTCTCGGCCGTAAACGGGAGTGACATTCGCACTTACAGTACGCGGACCCTAGACTTAAAATCCGATTCCTGCCAAAATATGAACATTTAATTCTCCAATTTCAAGTCCTACCCCCTTTCCCCTGCCCAGCCGTGGTGCACAGTTCTCTCAAGATTCCAGTCAACCTGTTCTCTTCCATTTATATACACTCTTCCCTTCCCATTCCCTCCCCCCAACAACTGACCACCACACCAGCCCCCCCACCCCCGCCAATATGTCCTCGGCGATCCCACATCCAGAAGACATGTATTTGAACTAATATAAATTATTAAATATGTCAAAACAGTGCACTTGTATTACATAAACTAGAGCTGATTTGCTACATCACTGGTCATGTAATAATTTTTCACTAACCTATTACCACACCAGGAAAGGAACCAAGGCAGCGAAACGTGCCTATGCAGAGAAAATCCAGGGACACCTCTGTGGCACAGGAGACACCAGGAGAATGTGGGAGGGAATCCAAACACTGACGGGGTACAAGGCAAGGCAGCAGGTGACTGACACCGACACTTCTCTTCCAGATAAACAAAACCATTTCTTTGCACGTTTTGATACAGCAAACACCACACCCAAGGGGAGAGCCAGCCCCTGCTTACAAACCGACCAGCCAGTCCTGACCATAGACGCAATGGACACACGGAGAATCCTGTCTAAGGTCAACCCGTGGAAAGCAGTTGGACCCGACAACATCCCAGGACGTGTGCTCAAGGAATGTGCTGATGAGTTAGCAGATGTGCTAACAGACATCGTCAACATCTCCCTTAGTCAAGCCATTCTCCCCACATGCCTCAAAACTTCCACAATAATCCCAATAGCAAAGAAACCAGTTGTTGCCTGCCCAAATGACTACCGCCCTGTAGCCCTGACCCCCATAATAATGAAGTGCTTTGAACGCCTGGTGAAACCTCACATTGCTGCCAGCCTCCCCTCATCATTAGACCCCCTCCAGTTTGCCTATCGCCCCAACCGTTCTACAGAAGATGCCATGTCTACCACGCTGCACACAGTACTCACTCATCTGGAAAACAAAAACACCTAAGCCAGAATCCTGTACATTGACTTCAGCTCAGCTTTTAATACCATCATCCCACAGAGACTTGTGGAGAAACTAACCCTGCTGGGCCTCAACACTTCCCTGTGTCACTGGATCTTGGACTTTCTGACAGAGAGACCGCAGTCAGTCCGTGTTGGCAAGAACACCTCGGGCACGATCACGTTGAGCACCGGCTCCCCTCAAGGCTGTGTGCTCAGCCCGCTGTTGTTCACACTGCTCACACATGACTGTGCTGCCACATTCAGGGACAATAAGATCATAAAATTCGCAGATGACACAACAGTGGTGAGACTCATCAGCGGAGATGAGGAATCATGTACAGGGAGGAAGTGAAACAACTAGTGGACTGGTGCGGCAACAACAATTTAGCATTAAATGTCGACAAAACAAAGGAGATGATTGTCAAACGGGCCCATCAGCGACTGCACTTCCTGAGGAAACTCAAACAGGCCTCACTCCCCACCAACATCCTCAGGACTTTTTACACGGTGGTCTGTACTCACATACTGCATGAACACGTGGTACTCCAAATGTAACTGCTCAGACAGGAAGGCTCTGCAGAGGGTAATGAGGTGAGCAGAGAGGATCATTGGTGTCTCCCTACCCTCGGTACAAGAACTGTTCCAGTGCCGCTGTCTGAAAAAGGCTCTGAGAATAGCAGGACAAACTGCACCCCCGCCACACACACCTGGATCTCCTGCCATCAGACAAGATATACAGTAGCATCAAAGCCCGGACTACCAGACTGCTAAACAGCTTCCTGCCACAGGCTGTGAGGCTGCTAAACAGTCACTCCACCTGATTCTGCGGCTTTGCACTGACATTTTAATTACTCTGGCACTGGCCACTCAAATCAGCTGCCCTGGACATTTTAATGACTGTTTTTACTATATTTTAATGTTGCTGTTTTACCTGCTTTTAACTATTTATACTGTTTCATCAAGGACTGGATTGTTTTAATGTTATTTTGTGTGAAATGTTTTAAATTTCATGTGCGATTCTCCGGTCTTCCCGGGGAAACGTCTTCTCATTTTGCACTGTACAACTGTTGCTTTGCAAGATGACAATAAAGGTTGATTGATTGATTGATTGAAGGCCAACAGAAAATAAGTTTCCATGGAAAGTAGTGGTTTGGGAATTAAAGTCAAGGACTTGCCTCTTTTGATTGGCAAGGTGCTGTTAGTTCCCATCTGCCCTTCAATGCCCAGACATCTATTGCAGTGCTAAGCAAAACCGATTTTACAACAGTGATAGACCATCAGTGGTGAAGGAAAAACATTGCAATTATGGGCAGGCTGATCTGTCTTAACCAGTTGAAAGAGACAACACATTTGGTATCCGTCACTACAAGAAGTCCATTTGACATCATGCCAGGAGGTTCCTAGATTTCCCAACAATTTACAAATCCAAGTACATCATGTAACAATGGGTCAACAAATTAGTTGATTCTTACAATCACTATACATGAAATTTAATCAGGATGTTAGGAATTCTCAGGTAATATTTTACTGGTGCTACGGAACAGCATTTCATGATTCAACTTTCTGTGCTTTGCCAGTGATCTTTGCATCTGAGAAATCAGTAATAATTCTCGTTGTTCTGAACTCAAAGGCTTGTTGGTCATTCTGCATCTCGTAAGACAACATAAATGATAATTAGGCTCATGCATCATCAATTGATGTCAATTATGTCAAAATAAGTCAAAGGTATTAGTCCACCCTACATCCTAGTCATTGTATGATCATGCAATTGAAGGAGACACATCTAGTTTGACAGTCAGTGGTCAGCTACCATAGAAATCACTTCTGGGTTCAGTAGAGTCCCCACTACATTAAATTAAGGTAAACGAAAGAGTTGGCAGTCAAGCAGTTATGTTTTATTATGTGCCAACAGCAGCAACTGTTGACCATTTAACTAGTTCCAGGAATTAATTGAACAGCTTAATCACTTAGAGCTCAAACCAACCAACGTCTTGTTTTACATCCGCAAAACAAGACTATTTTCTCAATCTAATTCCCTAGATTAATGCATTGGTGCCAATTGGTAAATATTGCCATTGAAACAGGAGTCAGAGTCATTCTGTACAGAGGTGGACCTTTTGGTACACACCCACTTCTGCAGACGACAGCGAGACTGCTTGAACGCAGAGTAGTGTACGAGCATGAACGCATGAAGCAAGCTGACAATTACAATAAGTCAGCTAAAGACCTTTCCACACTTCATGAGGGCAACACAGTGCGAATGCAACTCCTCGTACAAGGAAAGAAGAGTTGGGAGGAATTCATCGTTTCTCCCCAGGTTGACGAGCATTCATATGTGGTTCAGAGCCCATCTGGCATATACCGTCGCAATCGCGTACATCTCCGCAAGATCTGCGAAAATCCACCAGACGAGCTAGTCACACTTCAACACACGAAGCACGGCCTGCCCATCAAAGACCTGGGTGAATCTACTACACCGACCACAACTAATGCGTCACAGGCATTGAAACAGCAGCCAGCGCCTACTGCAAAGAAAACAGTTACTAAGCGAATAGACAAAAACAAGGACATTGACATAGAAACATAGAAACATAAAACATACGTGCCATTCAGCCCTTGGAGCCTGCACCGCCATTCAATATGATCATGGCTGATCATCTAACTCAGTATCCTGTACCTGCCTTCTCTCCATACCTCCATACCTCCTGATCCCTTTAGCCACAAGGGCCACATCTAACTCCCTCTTAAATATAGCCAATTAACTGGCCTCAACTACCTTATGTGGCAGAGAATTCCAGAGATTCACCACTCTCTGTGTGAAAAATGTTTTTCTCATCTCGGTCCTAAAAGATGTCCCCCTTATCCTTAAACTGTGACCACTTGACTGGATGTGACCCCTTGTTTTGGATGAAACTGTGAGAACTCGCTCAGGTCGAGCTGTGATACTGCCTAAGTATTTTGGAGATTATGTGACCCTATATAACAATATAACCATATAACAATTACAGCACGGAAACAGGCCATCTCGACCATTCTAGTCCGTGCCGAACACGTATTCTCCCCTAGTCCCATATACCTGCGCTCAGACCATAACCCCCCATTCCTTTCCCGTCCATATAACTATCCAATTTATTTTTAAATTATAAAAACGAACCTGCCTCCACCACCTTCACTGGAAGCTCATTCCACACAGCCACCACTCTGAGTAAAGAAGTTCCCTCTCATGTTACCCCTAAACTTCTGTCCCTTAATTCTCAAGTCATGTCCCCTTGTTTGAATCTTCCCTACTCTCAGTGGGAAAAGCTTATCCACGTCAACTCTGTCTATCCCTCTCATCATTTTAAATACATCTATCAAGTCCCCCCTTAACCTTCTGCGCTCCAAAGAATAAAGCCCTAAGTTGTTCAACCTTTCTCTGTAACTTAGTTGCTGAAACCCAGGCAACATTCTAGTAAATCTCCTCTGTACTCTCCCTATTTTGTTGACCCATTGATTTAGTTCTTTTCAATTGTTATGTCTGTATGGAGTTGCAAGTATGATAAAAAAACAAGTTTATGTAAATAAGGTAATGAGAAGAAAAAAAAAATTATTTAGAAAAAGTGTCATTTTCTCACTTGGACAGATATATACATTGTACAGCTGTATGTTTTTCTCTTTTGGATAAAGGGGGGGGGGGGGTGTTATGATATGTGTAATGTGCCTTTAACGACTTAATAAAATCGAAGCATGTGCGGGGGTTCCAGGCATGCATAGTTTTACTCACTGGAAAAACTTGTCCTTGAACAGTAAAGGTACAGCTGTCAGGAGTTACAGGGAAATGGCAGCAGCATGGTGTTGAGAGATTGACTTGTTGGAAGAGATCAGCCGTGATTAAATGGCAGATCATTTTGTTGGGCAGAATGTCTCAATTCTGCTCTTATAACCTTTGATCATATGAAAAGGAAGTGGTCTAAAATGATCATAAATTAATTTAACGCATCCCAAATATGTAGAAAGAATATTAATATTTGTGCATGGTTGATGCTTAGTGTGCACTCACTGGACCGCAAGACCAGAGTGTGTTATATCCAACTAGGTTTGTACTGCAGTGACACTTCTAACCGCGATGACATCTAGTTCTCAAGCTTCAAAACACAAGAGGCCCTCTGAAATAGATGGCATCTTTCCCCATCTAAGTAGAATCGCCAAGAAACAAAAATGCCATCCTTGGCTTTTTCTTCATAATCTTCATGTTATATTTCAATAATAGAAAGTCAATTTTAGGACATTTGTTTCCTCTACAAGGTTGTACTTTAACCAGTGTAATTAATATATCAAGCATTGTATCACACCTGAAATCATAATACTTTATGCTATGACCAACTTTGATAGATTTGACCCCCAAACAGCTCATTTGGTAGTTTTTATCACTTACCTGCAAGAATGAAAGCAAAAAAATTTAAACCCTATGATAGCTTCACACATTTGCATTAAAAAACACTGAAAGCCAAAAAGTGGCCAATGAGACTGTGTATACACAAGTTACAGCAGAATGTTTCCATAAAGCAGTTAAAGAACAAATCCATTTAGTATTAAATAGTACTTTAACATAGTGAACTTTATTCAAATAACATTTAACATTGACAATTTATTACAACATTCACTTCACCATTTCCTATCAAATATACAAGCGGAGGAAAGTGATGTTTAAAATACATTTCACTCATGGGATGGGCTATCAGAAATAATTTAAAACTCCTTCTGTAAATAGCCCGGACTGAACGAACCAAACAGCAACGATTTTTGAAAGTGTGCAAGAATTTCAAGACATTAATTCAACTGAACAGTTAAGATGCTGCTGAAATAGTTTTCTCTTCTTCAAAATACAATAACTAACTAGACTCATATCTTTGCACAGGTCTCGGGTATCAGATCTGATCTGTATCTGCCACCATGCAAAACATTTATTAGTTTACAAGTCAGATGTCAAGCCCTGTAAAGGATAAAGTGCAGTAGCTGACATGTCCTTGCACATCGGCCTCTTGCGACTTCCTGGTTTTGTATAATGTTCAAATCTGTTAATGTGCTCTGCCACAAAAGTGAATCATTTGACATCGCTCTCCGCACATCTTTTCGTGATTGAAGACAGGGAGAATGGTCTGGGTATTGTTTGCACTTGGGGCACACGTGTCTGCAATGACAAACATAATTTATTGCAAATTTTAAATTAAAAATAGAAAAAGGTACAGAGAGCCCCGCAATCTGCAGTCCATTGCAAAGAACAGAAGACTTCATGGAGGTTGAACTCATTCGAAATGTTTAAATAATGTTGAAAGCCAACATCTAAATTTTCCACTGTTAAAATGTATTACCCCATCTCCTAATAAATTGTTCCAAAGTATGTCTATTCAATAATTTCCTATTTAAAGTGGGGAAACCCACATATTGAATTACATCTCTTGCATCCATCAGTTATTTCTAGACCCAAAGAGGTCCATTGCCTTTGGAGTTACTACACAAACTTGTACAATGAGAAGAGGCAAAGGATCAGAATGGTGACAGGAAACCGCAGATTCTGGCGTCCAAAGCAAAGTAAGCTGGAGTAAGTCAGTACTATCTAATTGCCCCATCAAAGTCAGATGTGGCTCAACTGACTTCTGTTAGTTTTGGCAAAAAATAACATTTGCAAAAATCTAACTGTAGAATCAAAGTGGATGCACCGTTTGAAACTTTTGCATGGCATAACAGATCAGATTTTAATTATGGACAGTTAACAAGTTCAAAGGTGGCAGCTAGAATATCATCCCCATCTTCAGCCACAGATCACAGGACTACCAATTACCAAAATCATTTGCAACCATACTCAGCTGGAGGTGCACATGACGGCTTCCATGCAGAATGCCATTATAGAAAACAATCTCAAGTTAATTCCATCACACAATTGAATAGGTGTGAGCCTTGGATAAAAAAGGTTATGGGACCAGACATCATAAACGTTGTAGTTTTAATATACCGAGGAGCCGCCGCGTGGCAGGAGTATCCCAGGGACAGGACCGGTGGTCCAGTCTCACCTACCACGGACGCAGAACCCGCCTCAGCTGTAATCTGCCAAGGAAGCCCAGTTTATCCATCCATTGTGGATCGAGGATTCGTGGCGCGGACTGGAAACCGACCTGGAGAACCAGCTCGCTCGCCTCGAGTGGAAGGAGGCGGACCGAGGTTGACAGTCTGCAGGAGGAAGTGCACTTCTGCGACAGTGGAGTTGGCCGGTGGAGGCCATGCTGCCCCCTGGGGCTTGGCCGACTTAAAAGGCAAAGTCCATGGACCAGATACGGCCTACAGTGGTGAAGCAGTGGCAGAGGTCACCATGGCCACGCTTGGCCAGGCCGTGACTGTGATAGAAACAAGAAACATAGAAAGTAGGTGCGAGAGTAGACCACCAGGTCCGTCGAGCCCGCACCGCCATTCGCTCATGGCTGAACACTAAACAGACACACTTACCCACAAACAGTAGACACAAGACACAGAACACAAGACACTACCCTCCCCTTTATACCGCTATCACCCCTCTCCACCCCAAGAACCGCGTGATCTCCTGGGGGAGGCAAAAAAACGGATAAAAACCCAGGTCCAATTCGGGAAAAAAAATCCGGGAAATTCCTCTCCGACCCCAATCCAGGCGATCGACACTTGTCCAGGAGATCACTCAGGTCTTACTATACTAACCATACCTAGGTCCATATCCCTGCCCTCTGATCTGATTGAAGTGGCACCGAACATTACTGCGCTGTCATTTTCTTCAAAATGAGTTGCCGTTATATGCAACATTTAATTACATACATGCAATAAAAAAAATCAATTGATTACATATCCTCTGTCCTCCCACACCAAGCAAACCAATTTCGTTATTTGAATAATTCATTACTGATTATTTTCCATTACTCATTCACTCTCTTCAACTGGTTCCAAGGCAGCTCCATGCCGCTCTGCCACCCCTAAATACTGTTCTTGTATGCTTACACAGATATCTACCCAAATGTGCAAACATACCAAGCTATATCCTGTCCATAAAAAGCCAAAAGCGCCAAATACTGCTTATTTTAAATGCCAAAAATTCACCAGTTATGTTAAATAGAAATTACTTCTAACCAATTGCCAAGGGTAATGGTTTAGCAGAACTATAGAATCAGTGATATACTACATGGCAACCTGCCTGACAATTTAACTAGTCCATGCCAACCACGGTTGTCTCCGGAACAAAATCAATTCTTCCATTTTGTACCATACACGCTTGTATTTATCGGCCCACACACCTGTCCAAATGTTCTAAAAACATAATTGATCCCATTCTGGCAACTCATTCCACTTAGACTTTCTTTAAATCTTCCTGCTGCAACAACCAGATGGATATCAAATATCGCAGCCTCTGACATTGCCGGCCAGAAAGATACTGGGAAACAATAGGCTAAGGAAGGTCACAATCACATAGCATCAGCACATGAACAAAACTGAGATGTATCAGTGGGATGCAAAGCTATTGGGTGAATGTACAAATAAACAGGGGTGCTTTGGAAAGAGTCATCTTTTTAAAAGCTATTCACCAAGTTTCAAAGCACAGACACCGATAACTTCACAGAATTAAGGAGCAGAATTAAGCCATTTGGTACATTGGCTCTCTTCTGCCATTTGATCACGGCTGATCCATTCGCCACCTCTGATACCCATTATCCTGACTTGACAATAAAGATTGAGACCCTTGTGAATCAAGAACTTAATGCCCGCTTTAGAAATACCCAACGATAGTCTTCACAGCCATCTGGCAATGATGTCAGGATTCAGCATCTCTTTCTGAAACTTCTCTGATCTAAAGGTACATCCTTTTAATCTGAGGCTCTGGTCCTAGTAACTCCAACTATTGGAAACATTCTCTTCACATCTACTATCCAAGCCTTTCATTAGTCAGTATTTTGCAATGAGATTAACCTCGTCCACCCCAATCATTCTAAAGCACGAGTACAGGCCCAGATCCACCGAACAAGACTCGTACATTAACACAATTATCCCCAAGATCCCTCAAAAAGCTCCATTGGACATTCACCAATGGCAGCACATGCTTCCTCGTATATGGGCCGCAAAACTGCAGAATATTCCAAATGTCATCTGACCAGTACCTTATAACGGCTACGTATTACATCCTTGCTTTTACATTTTCGACCTCTCAAAATGACTTGACATTCCATAAACCTTCTTTACTACTAACGCAACCTGCAAAGTATTCTTTTGCGAATCCTGCACCAGCATTTACAAGTCCCATCGCCTCCAATTTCCGAATCCTCTCTCCATTTGGAAAACAGTCTACAACTTTATTCCTTATAAAAATGTGCATGACCCTACACTTTGCTACGCTGTACTCCATTTGCCACATTCCCCTACAATCTACAACCTCTCCAAGTCCATCAGCAGCCTGCCCACTTCTTCAACACTACCTTCCCGTCCATTTACCATAGCATCTGTAGGCTTGGCCTGAAAGATAGCAATTCCATCATTCACATACTCAAGGAACTAAAGGTGTGGTTAGCTGCGGAATGGCACTTCCTGGAATTGAAGGAAATAAAACTTGAATAGTTAAGGCCTGGAGCAGTGCAGTTGGCAAAATACCAGGCAACGCCTTCAAGATATACAACACATTTCAAGAAAACAGTAGGGACTCCAAAAGACAGGTCAGCGGCCCAGACACCACCAATGTCAATTGCTGACAATGTTAAAAGAAATTGGACAATACCCAAACACCAAGTGTTGTGAAACAGTTTAGTGGTTTCAATTATGCAGTGAATATAGTTATTTGAAACAATCCAAAATTATAGTATTGTATTTTAACAAACATAATTTTCCAATGTGTTGCGAGGCATTTAATTGGCATAATTTCCTCTTTAAACCCATGCTCTCTAGTTTTAAACTCCATGTGGGGTGGAGGAGCAAATATCACCCATCTTCCTCAGATTCCCAGGAATCAAGAATTCCCTGATCGCCTCTGTGAAGCGTTGAATCCATTCTCAAATCTGCATTCAGAGGCATTCTTTGCTAATCTGTCTAAACAAAGACATGCATTTCAAGGGTGATGTTGAGCCCGAGACCTAAATGGTATCAAGGAGTCATTGGCGAGGTGGGGAAAGCAGATCAGACAGAAGCTTATTTGCTTACCAGTAGTGAACAAATGAAGAGATTGTATTTGATATGCCTCAAGACCTATTCCAGGCGGAATGAGATCTCTAAGAAACGATTAGGAAAGAAAACCCCAATGCTTCAAGTGCAGCTTCATAACACTTTCAGGAGGAAGCCGATTTCATAGCAACACAATCCCAACTCAAAAGACTGTCAACTACTTCCGAAAAATCCTTGACTTGCCAAGTTGGATGAAGGAAGTGTAAAGTAAAGGCATGTTTGGCCTCCGCAGATGCTGCTTGATCCATCAAGTAGATATTTGGTCTAGATTACGGCAACTGCGTAGATGCCTGCTTATTGTTTTGGATTGCCACCAACAGAATCGCAAAACCTGCAATTGACAGTAACATGTGCATACATGATCACCAAATCTTTTATCATCTCAACTTGGTGACTCTTCATTCTGCTGGTTCAAATTACCAGAACTCTTTTGCATTGTTGAAAGGCTAACAGTTATCGATAAAGAAAATATGGACATGAAGCTAGTTTTGCCAGTGGTACCTGTACACCAATGTGAAGCCTTAATGTTCAAATAGGCAGCTTAAGTAACCAAACTAAGGCCTGTTAGTTATTGGGATTATGCTACAATTCTTCAATAATTCAGCAAGCAGTTCAGGGAACATATATAACCAAGATAGTGGTGTAGCATGGATAGACTAAAATGCGTTGATTTGGGTAAAGGGAGGAAATGGTTCTCAAACTACCCTTGAAGGGGCAATTTGGTTTATTCCTAATTAGTGGCACAACATTTGTGTCGCCACTGGTGTTAGGATTAGACAACTGAAATGAGAACTGCTGCCCAATGTAATTTGACCAAGTTGTTAACATTCTTACTGGAAATGCATATGATTTATGGATTCAACAATTGAGCTACCTATTGATACCTTATCTTTGAGCAAGTCAACTTGTCCTAGTTACCCAAGGGAAAGTGTACTCACCGATAATTAATACTTGCGGAGCTCCTTGATAAAGTTATACTCTTTATATTCTGGTTGTACTCTGGATAACTTGGTTGTAGGCCGACTGCAGCTCATGACAGAAACTCTAAAACCTAATGCCGGAAGAAGAAACGTTTCGTTAAGAATTATTAACAGTTACGACATAGACAAGGAAGAGGAGAGAAGCTCATTACAAGTGTTTAACAAATCATGGAATTTGCACACTATAAATAAATTAATTATAAAAAATGTCAAAACAGTGCACTTGTATTGCATAAACTAGAGCTGATTTGCTACATCACTGATCATGTAATAATTTTCCATTAACCTATCACCACACCAGGAAGGCCAACAGAAAATAAGTTTCCATGGAAAATAGTGGTTTTGGAATTAAAGTCAAGGACTTGCCTCTTTTGATTGGCAAGGTGCTGTTTGTTCCCATCTGCTCTTCAGTGCACATACATCTATTGCTGTGCTAAGCAAACCCGATTTTACAACAGTGATAGACCATCAGTGGTGAAGGAGAAACATTGCAATTATGGGCAGGCTTATCTGTCTTAACCAGTTGAAAGAGACAACACAATTGGTATATGTCAACACAAGACAGACAACCCCATTAATTTAACCAATTTGTGAGAAAAGAATGGAAGTCCATTAGACATCATGCCAGGAAGTTCCTAGATTTCCAAACAATTTACACGACCAGGTACATAATGTACTTATGGGTCAACAAATTAGTTGACTCTTACAATCACTATACATGGAAATGAATAAGGATGTTAAGGATGTTAAGGATTCTCAGGAAATAGTTTACCTGTGTTACGGTATAGCATTTCCTGATTAAACTTTCTGCGCCTTGCCAGTGATCTTTGCATCCGAGAAATCACTAACAATTCTCGTTGTTCTGAACTCAAAGTGTTGGTGGTCATGCTATATCGCCTAAGACAACAGGAATGAAAATTAGGTTCATACGTCAGCAACATTTGTCAAAATAAGTCACCAGTACCAGTCCACCCTCCATCCTAGTCATTGAATGATCATGCAATTGAAGGAGACATATCTAGTTTGACAGTCAGTGGTCAGCTGCCATATAAATCACTTCTAGATTCAGAAGAGTCGCCACTACATTAAATTAAGGTCAACGAAAGAGTTAGCAGTCAAGCAGTTATGTTTTATGATGTGCCAATAGCAGCAACTGTTAACCATTTATTGTCAGTTTGTCTATTTGACTAGTTCCAAGAATTAATTGAACAGCTAATCACTTACAGCAGCAAAACAAGACTGTTTTCTCAATCTAGTTCACTAGGTTAGATCATTGGTGCCAATTGGCATATTGTGCCATTGAAACAGGAGTCAGAGTCATTCTGTACAGAGGTGGACCTTTTGGCATACCACATTTAGTCAACCTTAGCCCATCTACACATATCCTATCGACTCATTAGGACTTTTCAGGAGTAAATGTCATCATAACTGGTAAACCAATGTATCCAAGATAACAACCAGACCAGTCTGAAAGACAGTTCTAGTGCGTTTTAAGCAAGGACTGGACATATCTGCAGCTCCAAGTTAATTTTCCTATCCAACAGTTCCAATAAGTTATATGCTGTAAAGAGGAATACCAATTTAGAAATTGCAATTAATTGTGCAAATTCAATTACTTCTACAAATTAGATTTGAGCACATCCCCAGATACCCCAAATCAACAAGATACATTTTGGAAGAGATGAAAGAAGCATGGGTTGGGATATACATGGAGTAGTAAAGGTACAGTTGTCAGTAGTTACGAGGAAATGACAGGAGCATGGTGTTGAGAGATTGAATTGTTGAAAGAGTTCAGCCGTGATTGAATGGCAGATAATCTAGTTGGGCCGAATCATCCAATTCTGCTCTTATAACTTATGATCCTATGAAAAGGGAGTTAAGTGATAAGACCTATTCCAATTATAGTCACAAATCAATTTAAAAGCATTACAAATATGTAGAAGGAATACTAATCTTTGTGCATGATTGATGCTTCGTGTGTACTCAGTGGATCGAAAGAACAGAGTGTGCTGCATCCAATTTCTGAAGCAGCATGCATGTTATATTCCAAGTCACAATGCTTTGCTGTTTTGCACCTGGGCAGATTTGTTTATTGCATCAGATTGGTCAGAGGCCAAGAAAAGTCAGGTTTTAAGTGAATCATTTAATTTAGTTCATGGGGTTCAAGAAGTGTCATGCTACTATAAGTTTCTCAATGCTGGTCAAATGAAATACAAAAGGTTATTCAATGGATTTGATCTCACCTGAGAACGTTGGGTGTCCTGGGCATTGATATGCTTGGACTTTGGCGGTTTCTCAAAACTTCCTCACTTCTGATTGGTCCAGGAGTTGAAATATTCCTGTTGAAAGGTTTGTTTACATTAGAACACAATTTACGGTTGTGCGATTGCCATTACATACTAAATAATTGATCCAAGGATTAATATAACCACAAATTTATTTTGATGCCTACAGTCCACTCAGGAAATATGCAAGAGAGTTGTAAAAAATATGCAGGAGAGTTGTAAAAAAAAAAAAAAAAGTGCAAGTATCTCTCATTTCATGCATCATCTATTGAGGTAGATAGGATTCGGGCTCAGTAACCTTGAACTGAATTAAGTGCAACAAGTTCAGGGGTCGGTATTTAATGAATGTGTGGAGGCAATCAAGGCAATTCATATCCCAGTCAACAGTTATCAGTGAATAGATCATAAGATAGGAGACCAGAGGGATGAGTGCAGGTTGATTAGAGTTCTGGGACAGGAAAATGATCCGATGTGGTGCTTTGACATCAGGCTAAAGAAATTAACCATATGATAGTGAAGAATCCCCACATGTTTTCAATGCTTATTTAAATGCGAGAAAACCCCAAATGTCTGCATGTTTGAAATGAGGGAAAGTTTAGAAGGGATGGTGTACACGTGGTAAGGGTGTAATGTTATTGAATGGTCCTGAACCCGAACCAATAAATGTTGATCTATCCACAAATGCTGAATATTTCTAGCATGTTTTTTATGTCACGATGGCCTACATTTAGTTTGATTTCATGGATGTGGAAGAAATTGGGCCCATAGTGAATTGTACCATTTTGGACAGTGGAGAGCAGCCTTCAGAACATTGTTTACATTGAATGAAACATGCACATTGGTGTTGTTAACAAGGCCAAAATTAAGTACAAAAGTCTGCTTTACGATGAAGTGAGACAAAGCAAGACCAGTTCATTCTCTTATCCGGAAGAGTGAAAGGCTTCTCAGGGCCCCTTGAAGACAAATTGATGTTATCAGAATCCTGGGGGTAAGCACAAACAGAAATACTGAAATGAACACAAGGCAACCGTAAATTGTGAAGTGTCCCTTTTCTTCTTTCAAACAGCTGCAGCTTTAGGTGTAAAATGTAACAGATTATGAAGCGTTGGTGCAAAAGGACAAGCACCCATTTAGATTGTTTCATTTGTATGTTGGTCTTCTGTTACTGGAGGAAGGCAATGTTACATTGACATTTGCAAAGGTCCTACTACAAAACCAATGGGTTTGGCTGGAGTTGCTTGTACTGATTTAACCTTAGTAGAATATCTCTAGAAAATACAACAAAGGGTGGGTTGACGCCTTGAAACAACATCGAGTACAGAGGCATTCATTACAAACAAGCATCCATCAAGGAGATTGGAACCAAGGCAGAAAAGGGGTTTCTAGAAATATGCAATTTGGGACAGAGGAAAACTGATGATGTCAGGGAATTCGCCAGAGAATTCAGTATACCCAGAGAATATTTCAAAGATTGATAGACAGGGATATAAAGTTCATCAATAGGTAGGGAGTAGGCCCTCAGTGCCAGAGCAGAACAGTTCTCCTAGAATCTTCAATGTTTATCAATCCGTGAAGCCACCAGCCACAAGGACCCAATTGCATTATTTTACAGGAACAATCCAATTTCTCGACAAAGAACTAGTCAGTCAATTCTCACCAAACAATGTTAAAATCCTCGCTGCTCATCGATGTATTTTCTGCAAGTATAAAAGAATTAGTTAAACATTACAGACAGAGTGCAAGTACAAAATGACACGTGAAATGCTGATACCAAGGTCAATCCTAGATCCCTGCCAACCTGCACAACAACCAAGCAAACTAGGTACATTGGCTCCTGGAAAATGAAGAAGCCCGATCTGAAGGCCCTCTTTAGACAATTGTTTTTGGAAAGTTTTGAATTCTGTAGTTGCCTTGGAACTTTAAGAATAAGGGTTACTGGCAATTAGAGAAAGATAGGTCAGATCACAGGTAAAATACATGTTATGGAAGCCATTAGATTGAAATGATGCAATGGTAAACAGCATACACAGAGAGAGCTTAAGTAGCAGCTACAATACCAGGAAGAGTTTATAACCATATCACAAAGCACTCAATGCATAGAGCTACACTAGGTGCAAATCGAGCAGGAAAGCTGTGTTGTAGGGATAATTTTCAAATGTAGCATCATTTAATCAAACATGAACACATCCAGTATGATATGGTCCAGAGCCTTCTAAATAATCTGGAATTGTGTAGCCTAATAACAGGCCATTAAGGTCAATGCATCTTTGCCATCCATCATAGCCATCCAAATCATTCCGATTTGCTAGCATTAACATTGCTAGCTATGTGAGAGTGCTGTTTGTTGATCTTAGCTCTGCATTCAACACCATTGTGCCAGAGGTACTACACTCCAAACTTTCCGAGTTGACTGCGCCTGAACCCCTCTGTTGGAGGATTACCACCTTCTCGACAGAGAGGAAGCAGCATGTGAGGCTGGGAAAGCACATCTCGGACCCACAAACGTTCAGCATAGGAGCACCGCAAGGCTGCGTACTCTCTCCTCTACACCAACGACTGCACCTCCACAGACACCTCTGTCAAGCTTCTTAAGTTTGCGAATGACACAACCCTGATTGGGCTGATGCAGGATGGGGAGGAATCTGCCGACAGACACGAAGTATCACAGCTGGCGTCCTGGTGCCATCGCAACAACCTAGAGCTCAATGCTCTTAAGACAATGGAATTGATGGTAGACTTTAGGAGAGCTCCCCCTCCCCTCACCATCAACAACACCACAGTCACATCTGTGGAGTCTTTTAAGTTCCTGAGAACCATCCTCCAAGGACTTTAAGTGGGGGGCTACCATCGACTTCACAGTCAAAAAGGCACAACAGAGGATGAATTTCCTACAGCAGCCGAGGAAGCACAATCGCCACAGGCAATGATGGTCCAATTCTACACGGCCATCGTAGAGTCTGTCCTCACCTTCGTGGTCTGGTTTGGCTCAGCCACCAAGCACGACTCCTGGAGGCTGCAGCGAATCGTCCGATCAGCAGAGAAGGTTATTGCCTGCAACCCTCCCTCCATTGATGAACAGCACACTGCAAGGGCCAGGAAGCGAGCGGGCAAGAACATCTCGGACCCCTCTCACCCTGCCCACAAACACTTTGAATCACTTCCCTCTGGAAGGAGACTCCGGACTGTCAAAGCTACCACATCCTTAAAGATTAAGAGCCCAACTTTTTCATGTCCCTTCTGGCCCTTCCAATTCCCCACTCCATTCTGCTGCTGTACTGCAGATACTCAAGCCCAACTGCCCATACCCGACACATGTCTCCTTAGTCCTAAAAGGCTTACTGTGTTCCCCCAGTCAGGGTTCCCTACTCCTACCTGCTTTGCCCTTCACCCCAACAGGAATTCGAATATCCACCTCCCCCAAACACTCACTATCACACTTTAAAAAGCATTCCCCTTTCCAGGATTCTGTCCACAAACATCCGGCACTAAGCAACCTTTGCAAGTTCCTGTCTAATACCAAACTTGACGTTACACCAATTTAGAACGACAAATAAGCGCCGGAGAAAGACAGCAGGTCGGTAGCATGCATGGAAGGAATGGACAAACAATATTTTAGGTCATGCCCATGTCAATCTGAGAAGAGTGGAAGAGCTGGAAAGGAGGTGGGGCAAAACCTGGCAAGTGATAAATGGATACTAATAAGGGGGCGATTTCAAGATGGATAGAGTAAGCAACAAATGTTAGAGGAGAAACTGACCTTGACCTTGATAAAAGGACGAAAGATAAGGAGTAAAATGCAAAGTCAATGGAACAAATGTGGGAAGGGACCGAAGACATATTTGGGGGAAAGGGACATGGAAGGGAAGAGAGTATGTAAATGGGAGAACAGTTTGGCTGAGATGTTGGGGGAAATGTGTTCTGAGGCTTGGCGGCGGAACTACTTATAATTGAAGAAGTAAATGACCACACCGTTAATCACTGCGCTAAACAACCATGCCCCAGACGCGCCATAAAGCAATAAAACCCTCCGAGAATCCAAAGATTCTAAAAAAGATAAAGTTTTAACCTGCATCGTCGTTTACTTCAACTCGAAGCAGAGGGCTCACGGCAGCCGTCGGTACTCCAGGTTTCCCAGGATTTAGAGGCAATACTATTTTCGCGCTGCGTTCCATGTCAATTACTTTCGCAATCGACCTGTGACTAGTGTTGAATCTTCACCTGCTTGAGAGGATTAATATGATTGGGGAAAACTGATGACCTTCTTTATAGGGTGCCGCTGATCAGGTGCAAGCAGACGGTTAATAAGGACCCATCCATGGTAACAGGTGGTAATGCCGCTGATCATCAAATCAAATGCGTCCATATCTAATCTTCTTAATTAACCCGAGCTGATTTTCTATGTGTCTTTTATAATGATTTCGTTTGTTATTTTTTAACTTTAACAAAGGGCCTTCGCCTTGAAACGGTAATTCTGTCTATTTTACGGTGGATACCGGCTAACCTGTTGAGTGCTTCGAACAGTATCTGCTTTCGTTAGATTTCCAACACTTGTACATTATTTGACTTTTACATTTTTTTTATTTGCAGGACTTCATGTTTTCCCCACATTACACTATTATAAACAACAAACTACAGACAGAAAGTAAAGTCTTGCTATTTGGCCGCATGCCATGTGGTCTTCGAATGACTCCCACTTCCGGAATGTACATTTATCTGTTCGTAGCTAATCCCAGTCTGTTGTGGAAGGGGTGCATTTCTGTCCACAGATGCAGCCCGACCCAGTAATTCCTCTCGCAGTTTGGCGACATGAGGAACGGCAGAAGGTGCACTCAGTTCGAAGAAGGTTTTCGACCTGAAACCACGCCTGTCCAGCCCCTGCATAGATGTTGCCTGTCCGCCGCGTTGCTCCAGCATTTTAATGTTTTTTTAAACAATATTTCAATTGCTCGTAACATAGAAACATAGAAAATAGATGCAAGAGTAGGCCATTCGGCCCTTCGAGCCTGCACCGCCATTCAATATGATCATGGTTGATCATCCAACTCAGTATCCTGTACCTGCCTTCTCTCCTTACCCCCTGATCCCTTTAGCCACAAGGGCCACATCTAACTCCCTCTTAAATATAGCCAATGAACTGGCCTCAACTGCCTTCTGTGGCAGAGAATTCCATAGATTCACCACTCTGTGTGAAAAATGTTGTTCTCATCTCGGTCCTAAAAGATTTCCCCCTTATCCTTAAACTGTGACCACTTGTTCTGGACTTTCCCAACATCGGGAACAATCTTCCTGCATCTAGCCTGTCCAACCCCTTAAGAATGTTGTAAGTTTCTATAAGATCCCCCCTCAATCTTCTAAATTCTAGCGAGTACAAGCCGAGTCTATACAGTCTTTCTTCATATGAAAGTCCTGACAACCCAGGAATCAGTCTGGTGAACCTTCTCTGTACTCCCTCTATGGCAAATCCTGCACCTGCAGATTTTGGTGAGATCTTACGTTCCATGTCCACGTTTGTCAGGGGCTGCCCAATGCCATTGAAAAACGGGTTTCCCAACCTTTCAGATTCTTAAATTCTTGAGTCTTGTATGGGCAAGTCAATTCTAAATCCAAACCACGAGGTAATCGTGAATACCACGTATATTCAACTTCTGAATCAGCCAAACAGTTGGAGCGTGATCAAATGCTTTATTATCGCCCAACATTCACGGCTCTACCCTCACCAAACACTTCGTCACCTTCGTAAAGCAATCAATTGAGGAACACATGAGGAGGGAAAGAAGGGTTTCGGCCTGAAATATTGCCTATCGCCTTCGGTCCATAGATGCCCCCCCCCTCCACTTCCCTTCTTGAACTATGCAAGAACATTGGCCTGAGGGGGAACTCTGGTCCTCCGTTCTCCGGGACCTTACCTGAGTCCCGAGGGTAAAAATATCTTAGTCCGCGCACCTGGATTGATGACTGATGTTGGTGGTTCACCTGATGTTGTTTACATGGACTTTAACTAAGCATTTAACAAGGACTCTCCTTGTACGCTGCTGCAGAAGTATAAGTCACATGAAATCCACGCTGATTTGGTATGTTGGATTCATCACGGGCTTGATCATCGAGCACAGATGGATAATGGTGCAGATGTTTATTTTCTAACTGGTGTACGACCGCTAGTTTTCCACGAAGGTTAGAGTTGGGATCTCTCCTTCCCGCTGTGTAAAAAACAGGATCCTCTGAAAATGTGATGTTCTGAGGTACAGCCCCGTCTGTTCCTGTACGTCACAACTGAACAGGAAAGGGATGAGGGCGTGTACAGGCAGATGGATATAGTTTAGATTGCATGATGGTCCGTATATACATGGTGGGCCGAAAGGTCTGTTCCTTAACTGCAATCTATTGTTTATACAAAGTGCAGGGCTCATTCTCTGAACCGACAATGATTTGCAATTGGCCGCAAGCAAAGTGGATCCGCGCGTCCCTTTATTCCACGGATTCCATACCGGCATTTTGACTCCATTAACCTGTATCTAGTCCGTACAGTAAGTAGTTAACTGTCAACCATGGTGATTTGCGATTGGAGTCACATCTTGGTTAAAACTATTAAACTTGTTACCCGCAGTAAAATTCAAAATGCTGCAGTAATTCAAGAGGTCTGGCAGCATTTCTGCTGGGCCTGGATAGCCGCCGTTCAGTGAACTTCTTCCGTTTGGTTGCAGTAAGGTGGAAATGCTGGAAAGGGGATGGAGCTGGGACACAATCTTGAATGATTCGGATGAGGGAATGGGATTGTTTGGCAGATGGATGAACAAATGCTGAAAATGGAAAGAAAGCTAAAGGAGTCAGATTAAGAGAGGAGAGTGGTGAAATGTAAATCCAGTGGAGCATTTTGTGGAGGGGGCCGTGCCGTGGGGAGAAGTGTGGTTTTACCCAAGGATGGATAATTCAATGTTCATACATTTGGTTTGTAAGAAGGCCCAAGCGGAATGTGAGGCGCTGTTCCTCCAGTTTGCGTGTGGCCTTCCTCTGGTTATTGACAAGGACCGGGACAGAAAAATCGGTATGGGGATTCGAAACGTATTATACCTACCTTCTTAAATGGTATAAAGGTGAAATTATGTCGAGATTTAAATTGTTTCCAGGACGAAATTAGGCCGCGTTCAATTTATTGCTGAAACACGTAATTGCAAATGCTGGTTTACTTAAAAAAAAATACAAAGTGCTGGAGTAGCTCGATGGGTCTGTGCCAGCACTTCGGTAAATATAGTTTAGTTTAGTATAGAGATACAGCATGGAAACTCACATTAGCAAATATTAGCAAATCTGAAGGAGGGTTTCGGCCCGAAACGTCACCTATTTCCTTCGCTCAATAGATGCTGCTGCACCCGCTGAGTTTCTCCAGCATTTTTGTGTACCTTAGCAAATATTATCCCACTTTTGCATCCACTCCGCACATATTTGCAGTAATTTAAGAGGCCAAGTAACCTGCAAACGTCTTTGAGATGAAGGAAGAAACCGGGGTACCTGGTGGAAACCCACGCGGTCACAGGGAGAACATATGAACTTCGCACAGACAGAATCCGAGATCAGGATCGAACGGACTGTCTGACGCGGCCAGGCACCAGCTCTACCAGCTGCGCCACTGTGTTTTGAATCAATTGCTTACGAAATGAAACCCATCAGTGGCGAGATTACGACATTTATTTGTGCAAGAACTGTAACTAATATCAGCGCTGAGGCTATTTAATTGCCACCCGAGTCTTTATCAACGTATACAAAAGGCAATTGGATAACCGGCTGGGATAACACGCCAGCAACTGTCTCTTCACGGACAATGCACGCCCCGCCCAGAGGCCTGTTCTACGCCATTTACTACACTGCACTTGCAGTTATCGCAATCCCAGGTGAAGTATTTCAGAGATGTATTCGTTCTCTAAATGAATACCGCCTCGGCGGTGAGCAAAAACTCAAATTTGTATACATTCGAGCCAACCGCATGACATTTTAATTCGGGCAAGCGTGAGGGGCAGCATTCTGGTAGGTCGAATGTAAGGATAAAATATGCAGTTCAGGTCAAGACCCCTCAGCAGCATTGATGTACAGAGAGTTCTTGGGTCCACGTACACACCAAGAAGAAAGCAGCAACGCAAATAGATGGTACAGAAAGCGTGATTTGCCTTCCCTCGTGGGTGGGAATATTGCGTTTCAGTCAAGAAGCCATGTTGCAGCTTCAAGAAATCTTGTTGCAACTTTAAAAGAATCTGGTGAGTCAAGATCTTTTGGTAACTTGACGTGGTTCAATGTGGTTGAGCATCACGCCGGCATTGATGTATTTAATAATCGGACCAGCACGAGAAATTTGCTTGTTTTCCCAAACTGTTTTGCGGGTGTGAAACAAATACTGAAATGCAAATATATATATATATATATATATATATATATATATATATATATATATATATATATATATAACATATGCATTCATACAAAAGCATGTGTGCGTGTGTGTGTGTGTGTGCGCATACAACCACAGATAACGTGAATAGAAGATGCCAGGAATGCTGTTCCAGAGGCATTGGTGGAGTCAGACACGGGAGTGGCGTTTCAGAGGCGTTTAGATAGGTACATGTACATGCAGGGAATGGAAGGGTATGGGTCACTTCTTGGCAGAGGGGATCAGTTGGCATCATTAATGGCACATGTTGTTGCACCGTTAGAGCCATTGAGCACTGAACAAGGCTCTTCCGCCGAGTTTTTCCATTGCGATCAATGTGGCATTCGGGGTTAAACCCAGCAGCAAACACGATTATTCTGGGTTAGTTTAGCCTTCAGAATCGGAATTATTCTCGCTTTACAAGATCAATGTTGACATCCATAGAATATGAACCAATTGAACTAAATCGTACCTCCATGGACTGGTTCCCCACCGAACTTGCCTGTCGCTTTCCGGTTGTTTTTGTAGATGTATATCAAGTCCTATGGTTAAATCAATGAGCTGGACTCCGATCTGTAATTAATTAATCTGCAATTAATTGTCTTTCTCTCTCGCACAGTCAATTTAATAGCGATTGTGATCCTGTCGCAAGGAAAGTGCGGTCTCTCCAAATGTATCACTCGGTACCTCCTGTCCATGGCGGTGACGGATCTCCTGGTTATTATCACGGCAGTGTTACTAAACCGGGTTCCTGGCATTTATTTCCCAGGTAGTTTCTTGTCCATTACTCCCGTCTGTAGCCTCAGCATTACACTCATCTATGCGGCCAGAGATTGTTCAGTCTGGTTAACCGTCTCTTTCACCTTTGATCGATTTGTGGCCATTTGCTGCCAGGAACTGAAAACAAAATACTGCACCGAAAGGACGGCAGCCGTGGTCATCGGAACAGTTTGTGTCTTGGGCTGCCTCTTCAACATTCCCTGGTACTTCTTACACGAACCGACCTACATAATTGACAATGTCCCTTGGAATTGCAAACTGAAGGATCTGCGATATTCCTCTCCAACGTGGGCAGCTTTTCAGTGGATCGACCGCATCTTAACCCCTTGCCTCCCGTTCTTCCTCGTGCTTTTTCTCAACGCTTTGACCGTCAGATATATTCTCGCGGCCAGTCGAGCCCGAAAGAGGCTCCGGGTGCAGAGTGACGGACAGAAAAAGAACGATCTGGAGATGGAGAGTCGGAGGAAGTCCATAGTGTTGCTCTTCACCATTTCCGGTTGCTTCATCCTGCTGTGGATGGCTTATGTTGTCCAATTCTTCATTGAACGATTTCAAATTAATTATAAAATCAAAGGCTTCAGCGACCCTAAATTTATTTTTCTGGAGGCTGCTAATATGCTTCAAATGTTAAGTTGCTGTACAAACACCTTTATTTATGCAGTAACTCAGAGGAAATTCAGGGAGCAGGTAATGGCTGTTGTAAAATATCCATGCATTCAGTTAAGTAAACTATTTCAATAAGGAAAGTTTAAAAAAATAGATAACCATCATTTTTTTGCGATTTGTATTAACATTAGAAATATGGTTTATATTTAAGATAGTCACAAAAAGCTGGGTAACTCAGCGGGACAGGCAGCATCTCTGGAGAGAAAGACAGGGTGAAGAAGGTGGTGAAGAAGGGTCTCGATCCGAAACCTCCCCCTTTCCTTCTCTCTAAAGATGCTGCCTGTCGCGCTGAGTTACTCCAGCTATTTGTGTCTATCTTCGGTTTAAACCAGCATCTGCAGTTTTTTCCTACACATGCGGTCTATATTTGGTATGTACTGTAAATTGATTTCTATCAGTAGCCGCCGAGAAAGCAAAGCAGAAACGCCACTTATTTTTCGTGCCACACGTAGAAATGTCATAACTGCAGTGGAGGATAAATTCCAAAAACAAAATGTGTGGATGAAGTGCTACAAAGGACTTTGATAATAACATGATAGTCTAGGACCAGAAGCCAAAGCCTTAGATTGAAAGGGCGTATCTTTAGAAAGGAGATGATGAGGATATTTTTGAGTGAGAGGGTGGTGAATCTGGGTCACAGGAGGCTTTGGAGACCAAGTCAATGGATATTTTTAAGGCGGAGATTGGTAGATACTTCATCAGTACGGGTGTTAGTCGTTATAGGGAGAAAAATATAGAAACATGGAAAATAGGTGCTGGAGTAGGCCATTCGGCCCTTCGAGCCTGCACCGCCATTCAATATGATCATGGCTGATCATCCAACTCAGTATCCTGTACCTGCCTTCTCTCTATACCCCCGATCCCTTTAGCCACAAGGGCCACATCTAACTCCCTCTGAAATATAGCCAATGAACTGGCCTCAACTACCTTCTGTGGCAGAGAATTCCACAGATTCACCACTCTTTTTCTCATCTCGGTTCTAAAACTGTGACCCCTTGTTCTGGACTTCCCCAACATCGGGAACAATCTTCCTGCATCTAGCCTGTCCAACCCCTTAAGAATTTTGTAAGTTTCTATAAGATCCCCCCTCGATCTTCTAAATTCTAGCGAGTACAAACCGAGTCTTTCTTCATATGAAAGTCCTGCCATCCAGGAATCAGTCTGACGAAACTTCTCTGTACTCCCTCTATGACAGTGTCAGGCAACATCTCTGGAGAACATGGATGGGTGACGCTTCAGTCGGGACCTGACAGTTCTTCAGAGACGCGGCATGACTCGCCGAGTTGCTCCAGCACTTTGTGTCCCTCAGATCAGAATCTCAGTGCGGGACAGTTCATGGCACTTTGAGGTTAAGGCATAATTTGATATGTAACAGAGGGAACGCCATTCGGTGCACATATTCAAAGATTGAGTGAAAGCTATAGCATGGATCAGGCAAATCGGCCCATCGAGTCCATTCGAACCATTGATCACACTAGTTCTATGTTATCCCTTACAAAACATTCTCGTGTTTAGGATGCAGGAAGATAACGGGGTACACTATCATAGGGCCAATATGCACACCGTCACACGGACAGCATCGGGATCTCTGGCGCTATGAAGCAACAGCTCTACCGGCTGCGCCATTGTCCTGCCAAGCCGAGTGCACCTGGTATTCCCCAAAATATCTTCCATCCAAGTACTAAACATGCCAGAGATTAGCTTGCGTAATCAGACGCATTGGACAGTGTTCGAGCCATTAATGCCTGAATAGTGTCTGTACAAGAGGAAGACCAGGGGAGATATTGGTCTCCTTTCGCCGCTGCACAGAATTTAAGAACAGGGAGATTATGATACAACTTTACATCTGAGACAATACATCTGCGCTAACTCGTTAGCAGAACAATTCAGTAGGTTCACTGTGCAAAATACCGTCCCATGAATATATTCTCCAGGCTTTGAATATTTGTTGTGCAGGAAAGAACTGCAGGTGCTACTTAACATCGAAGATCGACACAAAATGCCGGAGAAACTCAACGGGACGGGCGGCATCTCAGGATGGAAGAATGGCCCGAAACATCATCCATTTCCTCTATCCAGAGATGCTACCTGTCCCGCTGAGTTACTCCAGCATTTTGTGTCAAATTTTGGATATATTGTGCCAGGACGTTTTAATACAACTTACTTATTTAAAGCCTGGGGTGGAAGATTGCAACATTCACGTGGTCCGCCCTGTTTCGCCGAATGCAAACAACCCGGCGTGCACAATCAAATAAGATCAAATAGAACACGTTGTCCTATAACTTTAGGCTGTGTACGCCACAGGCAAGAAGAGGAAGAAAATTTAAAGCCAAATAGAACCACGTCTGCTGAAAGTGCATCATTCTATTTCAGATTCCATTTACACCAAGCACTAAATAGATTTCGTTATAACAATATTAGTTTTCTACCTGCTTATTTAATACCTGCAAACTTTACAACCTCAAAATGATTAACTTTCACACGATTTAGTCCATTTTAAATATTTTGTAATACACCAATCAATCCTTCTCAGCATCCGGTCGTTTAGGCTAAATACTACGTGTTTGGCGAAACAGTCGATGAGCCGACGCTTGGTCTACCGCCCAGGCCGGTGGCCTCCAGCTGTTTCATATGGACTCACTCTCCTCGGTCCGACTGCAACCCCCTTCCAACAGGAAACACAATGGCACCACTGGGTCCCGCTGCCCTCCACCCCAATGTCAGGCATGCGACTGCTCCTATTCCCCCCTCCCTTCATCAACCCCTCCCCCCACCCTCCAGCCCTCCTCTGACCCCAGCCCTTGCCCGTCGGGTTTTCACTTTCCCACTGACCTTCCTCTTTCTGCTGCAGAACGTCAGGCCAGCACCCCTCCCCTTCTAGATATAATCTTTATTCTAGCTTCAAAATGTTGCAACTCTTAAAACTTTTGGTCTCATTCCTTTTGGCTTTTCATCTTTGGCCTTTGGCCAACCATTTGCCCATCAACCCCACCCCCCCACCCCCCTCCCCTCGGGTTTTTGTCAGGCTTTTGTCCTCCTGATTCTCTCTTCCAGCCTCCCCAACAATTAGAATGAAGGGTCCCGGTCTAAAACGTCACCTACATAATGCCCTCCATAATGTTTGGGACAAAGACCCATCGTTTATTTATTTGCCTCTGTACTCCACAATTTGAGATTTGTGTTAGAAAAAAAATCACATGTGGTTAAAATGCACATTGTCAGATTTTATTAAAGAACATTTTTTTACATTTTGGTTTCACAACGTAGAAATTACAGCTGTGTTTATACATAGTTCCCCCATTTCAGGGCATCATAATGTTTGGGACGCATGGCTTCACAGGCGTTTGTAATTGCCCAGGTGTGTTTTAATTGCCTCCTTAATGCAACTATCAGAGAGCTCCCAGCACCTGGTCTTTCATCTAGTCTTTCCATGACCTTTGGAAACGTTTATTGTTGTTTATCAATATGAGGACCAAAGTTGTAACAATGAAAGTCAAATAAGCCATTATGAGACTGAGAAACAAGAATAAAACCATTAGCGACATCAGACCAACATTAGGCTTACCAAAATCAATTGTTTGGAACATCATTAAGAAGAAAGAGAGAACTGGTGAGCTTACTAATCGCAAAGGGACTGGCAGGCCAAGGAAGACCTCCACAGCTGTTGACTGAAGAATTCTCTCCACGATAAAGAAAAATCCCCAAACACATGTCCGACAGATCACAAACAATCCTTAGGAGTCAGGTGTGGATTGTCAATGACCACTGTCTGCATAAGACTTCATGAACAGAAATACAGAGACTACACTGCAAGGTGCAAGCCACTGGTTTGCCGCAAAAATAGGATGGCCAAGTTACAGTTTGCCAAGAAATACTTAAAAGAGCAACCACAGTTCTGGAAAAACGTCTTGTGGACAGATGAAACAAAGATTAACTTATATCAGTGTGATGGCAAGAGCAAAGTACGGAGGAGAGAAGAAACTACCCAAAATCCAAAGCATACCACCTCATCTGTGAAACACATTGATGGGGATGTTATGGCCTGGGCATGTATGGCTGCTGAATGTACTGGCTCACTTTTCTTCATTGATGATACAACTGCTGATGGTAGTAGCATAAAGAATTCTGAATTGCATAGACACTTCCTATCTGCTCAAGTTCAAACAAATGCTTCAAAACTCATTGGCCAGCAGTTCATTCTACAGCAAGACAATGATCCCAAACATACTGCTAAAACAACAAAGGAATTTTTCAAAGCTAAAAAATGGTCAATTGTTGAATGGCCATGTCAATCACCCGAGCTGAACCCAATTGTGCATGCCTTTTATATGCTGAAGAGAAAACTGAAGGGGATTAGCCCCCAAAACAAGTATAAGCTAAAGATGGCTGTAATACAGGCCTGGCAGAGCATCACCAGAGAAGACACCCAGCAACATAAATTTATGATGCCCATGTATCGCAGACTTCAAGCATTCATTGCATGCAAATGACATGGAACAAATTACTAAACATGACTACTTTCATTTACGTGACATTGCTGTGTCCCAAACATTATGGTGCCCTGACATGTGGGGGGGGGGGGGGGGGGGGGGGGGGGGGGGGGACTATGTATACACTCTATTGTAATTTATACATGGTGAAACCAAAATGTGTAAAAATGGCATTTATTAAAATCTGACAATGTGCACTTTAATCACATGTGTTTTTTTCTATACAAATCTCAAATTGTGGAGTACAGAGGCAAATAAAAAAATGATAGGTCTTTGTCCCAAACATTATTGAGGGCAGTGTATCTATATTCTCCCGTGACGCTCTCTGACCCACTTAGTTACTCCAACACGTTGTGCATTTTCTGTAAACCAGCATCTGCAGTTACCCATTAATGCATTTTAATGCCACATTCAGTTGCTTTGTGCAAATAATTGATATCTATCGGAATAACTATGGCCAAAGCACTAATGCAAATCATGCTCAAAGAGATCAATTTGATTACTACCCCCTTTCCTGTATGTCTAGATGTTTTCAACTGATGCCAGCACACTGCAGACAAACTGTCGTGGTTTCATTTTGCACACGAACCTTGTGAGTGGAACTTTATCAAAGGCCTTCGGAAAATACCATTTGCAATGCATTCACAGAGAAACAAAGAAGCAACCAACCTGTTTGTTGAAAAGTAATTGAAATGAGAAAAAAAAAATCATTTTCCACAGATGCTGTTGAATGTTCTCAGAATTTCCGCTATTTTCTTCAATTTTAATTTCATTTTTTCCAACTTGCAATCTTTTTTTTAGCTTTTAGGTTAGCATTTCATTTAATGACTTCAGACGAGCCGCTTTAAAAGATGGTGATCCATTGCAACTGAGAGCACAAAAGCAAACACAAAGACGGCTTTAATACATTGGAAGAGCCAATGTTTTGGATTATGGACATGTTTGGACATGTTTTGTATTATGGATCTGGGTTAAATTGGAGTAAACAAAGACACAAAGTGCTGAACCTGATGAGTTACTCCTGCACTTTGACTTTGTTTGTGAAGCAGCATCTGCAGTTCCTTGCTTCTATGCAAAGTTAACAAACGTCAGCTATTAATCAGAATTACACTTCTGTCTTCAAGACTACAATTTGCGATTGCTACATTTCTTTTAGTTTAGACATATAACACAGGATAAACCCCTTTACCCACTGATCATCCATTCACAATAGGTCTACGTTATGCCACTTCCTAAACAGCTCCTTTAAACTATAGAATAATTTCTGAAGTTCTGAAGCTGAAAGTGATTTAACAGTCTGTCAGTGACTTTTGCAGCATTAACAATCTCTTCCTTGGTTACCAAGTCCAGTAGGCACAACTAGGACGGAGGAGCTGTGATTGGTCCATGTAAGTAAATAAAAGCGGGAGAACCCAAATAATCTGGAGTGAAAAATGCGTGGTCTTAAAAATTCAGCAGCCAGCACTGGATATCAATTGTTTTCTGTTATCTTGAAAAAATAAACACCAAAAAGTACTTGCATCACAACTAATTTATTAGACAAATATACAGAGCAATAAGGTCCACAGTTATAGGGGGTTATCAACATCAATAAAAGTAAGTGAAGGTTTCACCGCTAGCAGGTCACCCTTCGGCAATCACGTGAAATCTGCAAGAGAAGTTCACCATGTTATCACCGCCACTTTAACAAAATAATGATACATCTTTTTTTAACTTCTCTCATTCCGCCAAAGCTGCATATCTCCACTCCACACCTGCTCCAGATAGTGATTAAAATAAAAGAGTCAATTAATTTTCTCTCCTGTTTAAAACGACCTTGAAACCCAATCTGTTACCATGGTGCAAAGAGTGGGACAGGGGCGCTGCTGGTAAAACATCTGCTACTGGCTGTGTGGAGTGTAGACATTTTCCCGATGTCTGCATGGTTTCCTCCGACATCCCAAAGACATGTGGGTTTGCAGGGTAATTGGCCTCAGTAAATTGTCCCTGGTTTGCAGGGAGTGGATGTGAATGTAGAATACCATAGAAATAATGTGAAACAAGTGATTGATTGTCAGCACGGGCAGGGAGGGCTGAAGGGCCTGGTCCCATGTTGTATGTTTCAAGCAATCAATCAGACATCACAATGGCAGTCTGTACACATGGTCACAATTCTGTACACCACCGAAGGAAAAGATGAAAAAGATTTCAGATGCTTCACCAATTTCAGCATGGCAGTTGGTATTAGAATTTGATTATTGTAATGAAAGTCTGGATCATTTTAAAATCCTGGTCTCAATTTTTACCAGCAGTTTCACTTGAAAGAACCATCTAATAGAAAATAAAACAGTAAAGACTCAATCACCTCTGGAAAATTTACTTTGTTTCCTGAACAACAAAAGATATCTTAGAAGTCACTTAACACTAAGAAGGGAGACCCTCCAAAGAATCTACCTATATTTAAAACAGTCCATGCTGGGAATCACACACTTCTCAGCCTGGGACCCGGGGAGCTTCAAGATCATAACTAGGGGTCACAGTTTAAGGATAAGAGGGAAGTCTTTTAGGACCGAGATAGAGAATCATTTTTTACACAGAGAGTGATGAATCTGTGGAATTCTCTGCCACAGAAGGTAGTTGAAGCCAGTTCATTGGCTATATTTCAGAGGGAGTTAGATGTGGCCCTTGTGGCCCTTGTGGCTAAAGGGTATGGAGATAAGGCAGGGATGGGATACTGAGTTGGATGATCAGCCATGATCATATTGAATGGCGGTGCAGGCTCGAAGGGCCGAATGGCCTACTCCTGCACCTATTTTCTATGTTTCTATCATATGTCAAAGGATGAACACTGCACCCAACTCAAGAAAGGGGAAACATTTATTTCGCCTACCCAAAGGGCAATGGTTTGCAGAATAAGGCTAAAATCCACACACACATGAACCAGCTCAAGCATTGTTAAATTTCATTTCCATTGTCGATCAGTATTTATGCTGTGGAATGGGAGGATCAGTTACAACGGTTCAGTTTGGCGAACCATGGTGAACCACTGGAGAGCTCCAGCCACAACCTGTTTTATCCAAATTCAGGTAACCCACTCCCATCAGTTCACCCAGGGTCCCTCTCCCTTTGTTCACCTTTTCCATACCATTCTCACTTGGTTCCCCAGATCATCACACACATACTTACCTTTCTGGTTCCCTCTCCCTTGGTTCACCTTTCCTAGCCCCTTTGCCCATCATCACTTCCTTCATATGGTTCCACCTGTCACGTACCCGCCACTGTTACACTCCAGCCCCTCTCATACATATTGGCCATAAGTTCATAAGTAATGAGCAGAATTAGGTCATTCATGCTCTCCACATCCACTATATACGGTATGTTTCAATGAGGTCCCCCCTCATTCCTCCAAACTCAGTGTGTACAGGCCCAGTGCTGTCAAACGCTCATCACATGTTAATCCACTCATTCCCTGATTCCTGGGAACATTCTTATACAACTCCTCTGGACCCTTTCCAGGGCCAGCATATCCTTCCTCAGACAGAGGGCCCAAAAATGCTCACAACACGCCAAATGCGGCCTGACCAGCGCCTTATCGAGCCTCAGCATTACATAACTGTTACTGCATTCTAGCCTTCTTGAAATTAATGATATATTTGCATTAATTTAACATTATGAAAGGATCATAAATATATATGTCGACAGGACATACGTTTGAGGACACAGAGTGCGGAAAATCGGTGTAGTTTTCATGTAGTTGGTATCTGGAAAAAGCTTCCGGAGGAAGTGCTGGAGGTAGGAACAGTAATAACGTTTAAGTAGTAGCAGCACTGATACTTGGATGAGAAGGGCAAAGAAGAATATGGAACTAATGCGGCACTTGTAATTAGTTTTGTTGTGGCTGATAGTCGCCACAGACGATGGGATTATAGAAAGTATCAGATTAAATTAGCAATTTAAACACTAAAGAGCTTTATTTCCGATTTTATATTTGTGTAAACGTTTTCCCTTGTGTGGATGGTACAGAAAATAAGTTTGTTTTACCACAATCTACTCCACTTACTCCAATATGTGAACAATATGTGGATAAATCAATGATAATATATAATGTGTGCAAACTAGAGTGCAAGTAGCACTGCTCACATTAGACTCATCCCGTTTAAGGAAAATAAAATAGACGCTTGTCAAACACAAGGCAGGCATGAGCTATGCTGATGCACTAGAACCCTTTCAAGTTATTATTACAAATTACGTTTGAGTTTTAAAGGACATTGCATCATTGCGCCAAACTGTTCCCGGAATTTTCTCTGGGTCACTGCATAAATAAACGTGTTTGTGCAACAACTCAACAGCAGGAGCATATTAGAACATTCTACAAAAATACCCCTGAGTTGATAATTATCCGTGGCCGTCATATAGATGAACTGTGCGAAATATGCTACCCAGAGCACGATGAAACTACCTGAAATGGCGAAGAGCAGAATAAGGCTAAAATCCACACACACATGAACCAGCTCAAGCATTGTTAAATTTCATTTCCATTGTCGATCAGTATTTGTGCTGTGGAATGGGAGGATCAGTTACAACGGTTCAGTTTGGCGAACCATGGTGAACCACTGGAGAGCTCCAGCCACAACCTGGAGGGGGGGGGGGGGGGGGGGGGGGGGGGGGGGGGGGGACTATGTATACACTCTATTGTAATTTATACATGGTGAAACCAAAATGTGTAAAAATGGCATTTATTAAAATCTGACAATGTGCACTTTAATCACATGTGTTTTTTTCTATACAAATCTCAAATTGTGGAGTACAGAGGCAAATAAAAAATGATAGGTCTTTGTCCCAAACATTATTGAGGGCAGTGTATCTATATTCTCCCGTGACGCTCTCTGACCCACTTAGTTACTCCAACACGTTGTGCATTTTCTGTAAACCAGCATCTGCAGTTACCCATTAATGCATTTTAATGCCACATTCAGTTGCTTTGTGCAAATAATTGATATCTATCGGAATAACTATGGCCAAAGCACTAATGCAAATCATGCTCAAAGAGATCAATTTGATTACTACCCCCTTTCCTGTATGTCTAGATGTTTTCAACTGATGCCAGCACACTGCAGACAAACTGTCGTGGTTTCATTTTGCACACGAACCTTGTGAGTGGAACTTTATCAAAGGCCTTCGGAAAATACCATTTGCAATGCATTCACAGAGAAACAAAGAAGCAACCAACCTGTTAGTTGAAAAGTAATTGAAATGAGAAAAAAAAAAATCATTTTCCACAGATGCTGTTGAATGTTCTCAGAATTTCCACTATTTTCTTAAATTTTAATTTCATTTTTTCCAACTTGCAATCTTTTTTTTTGCTTTTAGGTTAGCATTTCATTTAATGACTTCAGATGAGCCGCTTTAAAAGATGGTGATCCATTGCAACTGCGAGCACAAAAGCAAACACAAAGACGGCTTTAATAAATTGGAAGAGCCAATGTTTTGGATTATGGACATGTTTGGACATGTTTTGTATTATGGATCTGGGTTAAATTGGAGTAAACAAAGACACAAAGTGCTGAACCTGATGAGTTACTCCTGCACTTTGACTTTGTTTGTGAAGCAGCATCTGCAGTTCCTTGTTTCTATGCAAAGTTAACAAACGTCAGCTATTAATTAGAATTACACTTCTGTCTTCAAGACTACAATTTGCGATTGCTACATTTCTTTTAGTTTAGACATATAACACAGGATAAACCCCTTTACCCACTGATCATTGATCATCCATTCACAATAGGTCTACGTTATGCCACTTCCTAAACAGCTCCTTTAAACTATAGAATAATTTCTGAAGTTCTGAAGCTGAAAGTGATTAACAGTCTGTCAGTGACGTTTGCAGCACTAACAATCTCTTCCTTGGTTACCAAGTCCAGTAGGCACAACTAGGACGGAGGAGCTGTGATTGGTCCATGTAAGTAAATAAAGGCGGGAGAACCCAAATAATCTGGAGTGAAAAATGCGTGGTCTTAAAAATTCAGCAGCCAGCACTGGATATCAATTGTTTTCTGTTATCTTGAAAAAATAAACACCAAAAAGTACTTGCATCACAACTAATTTATTAGACAAATATACAGAGCAATAAGGTCCACAGTTATAGGGGGTTATCAACATCAATAAGAGTAAGTGAAGGTTTCACCGCTAGCAGAAGTCACACTTCGGCAATCACGTGAAATCTGCAAGAGAAGTTCACCATGTTATCACCGCCACTTTAACAAAATAATGATACATCTTTTTTTAATCTTCTCTCATTCCGCGAAAGCTGCATATCTCCACTCCACACCTGCTCCAGATAGTGATTAAAATAAAAGAGTCAATTAATTTTCTCTCCTGTTTAAAACGACCTTGAAACCCAATCTGTTACCATGGTGCAAAGAGTGGGACAGGGGCGCTGCTGGTAAAACTGGCGCCTCACATCGCCAGAGATGCAGATTTGATCCCGACCTCTGCTACTGGCTGTGTGGAGTGTAGACATTTTCCCGATGTCTGCATGGTTTCCTCCGACATCCCAAAGACATGTGGGTTTGCAGGGTAATTGGCCTCAGTAAATTGTCCCTGGTTTGCAGGGAGTGGATGTGAATGTAGAATACCATAGAAATAATGTGAAACAAGTGATTGATTGTCAGCACGGGCAGGGAGGGCTGAAGGGCCTGGTCCCATGTTGTATGTTTCAAGCAATCAATCAGACATCACAATGGCAGTCTGTACACATGGTCACAATTCTGTACACCACCGAAGGAAAAGATGAAAAAGATTTCAGATGCTTCACCAATTTCAGCATGGCAGTTGGTATTAGAATTTGATTATTGTAATGAAAGTCTGGATCATTTTAAAATCCTGGTCTCAATTTTTACCAGCAGTTTCACTTGAAAGAACCATCTAATAGAAAATAAAACAGTAAAGACTCAATCACCTCTGGAAAATTTACTTTGTTTCCTGAACAACAAAAGATATCTTAGAAGTCACTTAACACTAAGAAGGGAGACCCTCCAAAGAATCTACCTATATTTAAAACAGTCCATGCTGGGAATCACACACTTCTCAGCCTGGGACCCGGGGAGCTTCAAGATCATAACTAGGGGTCACAGTTTAAGGATAAGAGGGAAGTCTTTTAGGACCGAGATAGAGAATCATTTTTTACACAGAGAGTGATGAATCTGTGGAATTCTCTGCCACAGAAGGTAGTTGAAGCCAGTTCATTGGCTATATTTCAGAGGGAGTTAGACGTGGCCCTTGTGGCCCTTGTGGCTAAAGGGTATGGAGATAAGGCAGGGATGGGATACTGAGTTGGATGATCAGCCATGATCATATTGAATGGCGGTGCAGGCTCGAAGGGCCGAATGGCCTACTCCTGCACCTATTTTCTATGTTTCTATCATATGTCAAAGGATGAACACTGCACCCAACTCAAGAAAGGGGAAACATTTATTTCGCCTACCCAAAGGGCAATGGTTTGCAGAATAAGGCTAAAATCCACACACACATGAACCAGCTCAAGCATTGTTAAATTTCATTTCCATTGTCGATCAGTATTTGTGCTGTGGAATGGGAGGATCAGTTACAACGGTTCAGTTTGGCGAACCATGGTGAACCACTGGAGAGCTCCAGCCACAACCTGGAGGGGGGGGGGGGGGGGGGGGGGGGGGGGGGGGACTATGTATACACTCTATTGTAATTTATACATGGTGAAACCAAAATGTGTAAAAATGGCATTTATTAAAATCTGACAATGTGCACTTTAATCACATGTGTTTTTTTCTATACAAATCTCAAATTGTGGAGTACAGAGGCAAATAAAAAAATGATAGGTCTTTGTCCCAAACATTATTGAGGGCAGTGTATCTATATTCTCCCGTGACGCTCTCTGACCCACTTAGTTACTCCAACACGTTGTGCATTTTCTGTAAACCAGCATCTGCAGTTACCCATTAATGCATTTTAATGCCACATTCAGTTGCTTTGTGCAAATAATTGATATCTATCGGAATAACTATGGCCAAAGCACTAATGCAAATCATGCTCAAAGAGATCAATTTGATTACTACCCCCTTTCCTGTATGTCTAGATGTTTTCAACTGATGCCAGCACACTGCAGACAAACTGTCGTGGTTTCATTTTGCACACGAACCTTGTGAGTGGAACTTTATCAAAGGCCTTCGGAAAATACCATTTGCAATGCATTCACAGAGAAACAAAGAAGCAACCAACCTGTTAGTTGAAAAGTAATTGAAATGAGAAAAAAAAAATCATTTTCCACAGATGCTGTTGAATGTTCTCAGAATTTCCACTATTTTCTTAAATTTTAATTTCATTTTTTCCAACTTGCAATCTTTTTTTTTAGCTTTTAGGTTAGCATTTCATTTAATGACTTCAGACTGAGCCGCTTTAAAAGATGGTGATCCATTGCAACTGCGAGCACAAAAGCAAACACAAAGACGGCTTTAATACATTGGAAGAGCCAATGTTTTGGATTATGGACATGTTTGGACATGTTTTGTATTATGGATCTGGGTTAAATTGGAGTAAACAAAGACACAAAGTGCTGAACCTGATGAGTTACTCCTGCACTTTGACTTTGTTTGTGAAGCAGCATCTGCAGTTCCTTGCTTCTATGCAAAGTTAACAAACGTCAGCTATTAATAGAATTACACTTCTGTCTTCAAGACTACAATTTGCGATTGCTACATTTCTTTTAGTTTAGACATATAACACAGGATAAACCCCTTTACCCACTGATCATTGATCATCCATTCACAATAGGTCTACGTTATGCCACTTCCTAAACAGCTCCTTTAAACTATAGAATAATTTCTGAAGTTCTGAAGCTGAAAGTGATTAACAGTCTGTCAGTGACGTTTGCAGCACTAACAATCTCTTCCTTGGTTACCAAGTCCAGTAGGCACAACTAGGACGGAGGAGCTGTGATTGGTCCATGTAAGTAAATAAAGGCGGGAGAACCCAAATAATCTGGAGTGAAAAATGCGTGGTCTTAAAAATTCAGCAGCCAGCACTGGATATCAATTGTTTTCTGTTATCTTGAAAAAATAAACACCAAAAAGTACTTGCATCACAACTAATTTATTAGACAAATATACAGAGCAATAAGGTCCACAGTTATAGGGGGTTATCAACATCAATAAGAGTAAGTGAAAGTTTCACCGCTAGCAGAAGTCACACTTCGGCAATCACGTGAAATCTGCAAGAGAAGTTCACCATGTTATCACCGCCACTTTAACAAAATAATGATACATCTTTTTTTAATCTTCTCTCATTCCGCGAAAGCTGCATATCTCCACTCCACACCTGCTCCAGATAGTGATTAAAATAAAAGAGTCAATTAATTTTCTCTCCTGTTTAAAACGACCTTGAAACCCAATCTGTTACCATGGTGCAAAGAGTGGGACAGGGGCGCTGCTGGTAAAACTGGCGCCTCACATCGCCAGAGATGCAGATTTGATCCCGACCTCTGCTACTGGCTGTGTGGAGTGTAGACATTTTCCCGATGTCTGCATGGTTTCCTCCGACATCCCAAAGACATGTGGGTTTGCAGGGTAATTGGCCTCAGTAAATTGTCCCTGGTTTGCAGGGAGTGGATGTGAATGTAGAATACCATAGAAATAATGTGAAACAAGTGATTGATTGTCAGCACGGGCAGGGAGGGCTGAAGGGCCTGGTCCCATGTTGTATGTTTCAAGCAATCAATCAGACATCACAATGGCAGTCTGTACACATGGTCACAATTCTGTACACCACCGAAGGAAAAGATGAAAAAGATTTCAGATGCTTCACCAATTTCAGCATGGTAGTTGGTATTAGAATTTGATTATTGTAATGAAAGTCTGGATCATTTTAAAATCCTGGTCTCAATTTTTACCAGCAGTTTCACTTGAAAGAACCATCTAATAGAAAATAAAACAGTAAAGACTCAATCACCTCTGGAAAATTTACTTTGTTTCCTGAACAACAAAACATATCTTAGAAGTCACTTAACACTAAGAAGGGAGACCCTCCAAAGAATCTACCTACATTTAAAACAGTCCATGCTGGGAATCACACACTTCTCAGCCTGGGACCCGGGGAGCTTCAAGATCATAACTAGGGGTCACAGTTTAAGGATAAGAGGGAAGTCTTTTAGGACCGAGATAGAGAATCATTTTTTACACAGAGAGCGATGAATCTGTGGAATTCTCTGCCACAGAAGGTAGTTGAAGCCAGTTCATTGGCTATATTTAAGAGGGAGTTAGATGTGGCCCTTGTGGCCCTTGTGGCTAAAGGGTATGGAGATAAGGCAGGGATGGGATACTGAGTTGGATGATCAGCCATGATCATATTGAATGGCGGTGCAGGCTCGAAGGGCCGAATGGCCTACTCCTGCACCTATTTTCTATGTTTCTATCATATGTCAAAGGATGAACACTGCAGCCAACTCAAGAAAGGGGAAACATTTATTTCGCCTACCCAAAGGGCAATGGTTTGCAGAATAAGGCTAAAATCCACACACACATGAACCAGCTCAAGCATTGTTAAATTTCATTTCCATTGTCGACCAGTATTTATGCTGTGGAATGGGAGGATCAGTTACAACTGTTCAGTTTGGCGAACCATGGTGAACCACTGGAGAGCTCCAGCCACAACCTGTTTTATCCAAATTCAGGTAACCCACTCCCATCAGTTCACCCAGGGTCCCTCTCCCTTTGTTCACCTTTTCCATACCATTCTCACTTGGTTCCCCAGCTCATCACACACATACTTACCTTTCTGGTTCCCTCTCCCTTGGTTCACCTTTCCTAGCCCCTTTGCCCATCATCACTTCCTTCATATGGTTCCACCTGTCACGTACCAGCCACTGTTACACTCCAGCCCCTCTCATACATATTGGCCATAAGTTCATAAGTAATGAGCAGAATTAGGTCATTCATGCTCTCCACATCCACTATATACGGTATGTTTCAATGAGGTCCCCCCTCATTCCTCCAAACTCACTGTGTACAGGCCCAGTGCTGTCAAACGCTCATCACATGTTAATCCACTCATTCCCTGATTCCTGGGAACATTCTTGTACAACTCCTCTGGACCCTTTCCAGGGCCAGCATATCCTTCCTCAGACAGAGGGCCCAAAAATGCTCACAATACGCCAAATGCGGCCTGACCAGCGCCTTATCGAGCCTCAGCATTACATAACTGTTTCTGCATTCTAGCCTTCTTGAAATTAATGATATATTTGCATTAATATAACATTATGAAAGGATCATAAATATATATGTCGACAGGACATACGTCTGAGGACACAGAGTGCGGAAAATCGGTGTAGTTTTCATGTAGTTGGTATCTGGAAAAAGCTTCCGGAGGAAGTGCTGGAGGTAGGAACAGTAATAACGTTTAAGTAGTAGCAGCACTGATACTTGGATGAGAAGGGCAAAGAAGAATATGGAACTAATGCGGCTCTTGTAATTAGTTTTGTTGTGGCTGATAGTCGCCACAGACGATGGGATTATAGAAAGTATCAGATTAAATTAGCAATATAAACACTAAAGAGCTTTATTTCCGCTTTTCTATTTGTGTAAACGTTTTCGCTTGTGTGGATGGTACAGAAAATAAGTTTGTTTTACCACAATCTACTCCACTTACTCCAATATGTGAACAATATGTGGATAAATCAATGATAATATATAATGTGTGCAAACTAGAGTGCAAGTAGCACTGCTCACATTAGACTCATCCCGTTTAAGGAAAATAAAACAGACGCTTGTCAAACACAAGGCAGGCATGAGCTATTCTGATGCACTAGAACCCTTTCAAGTTATTATTACAAATTACGTTTGAGTTTTAAAGGACATTGCATCATTGCGCCAAACTGTTCCCGGAATTTTCTCTGGGTCACTGCATAAATAAACGTGTTTGTGCAACAACTCAACAGCAGGAGCATATTAGAACATTCTACAAAAATACCCCTGAGTTGATAATTATCCGTGGCCGTCATATAGATGAACTGTGCGAAATATGCTACCCAGAGCACGATGAAACTACCTGAAATGGCGAAGAGCAAAATCATAGACTTGTTTCTGCTCTCCATTTCCGGGTCTTTCTGAGGCTCCCCACTGCTTTGCTCACGTAGTCTCCTGCGAGCTCTACTGGCAACTAGAATGTGTCTGACTGTGAGGGCATTCAACATAAGAATGAGAAGAAATGCGAGACCAGGTGTTAAAATACGAGAGGACCAATCGAAGATTTTCCAAAGAAGTGATGTGGAGCGAGCGAGCCTCACTTTGCAATACCACGGGACATTGTCAATTATATACATCGGTTCGTGCATGAAATACCAAGGTATGCTCTTCAAACATCCTACCGTGCAGATTGTTCCGATAACATAAGTTGCAGTTTTCTCGCTACAATATCTTGTTTTCAGCTTTTGGCAACAGATGGCCACAAATCGATCAAAGGTAAAAGCCACTGTTAACCAAACAGAACTGTCCCGCGTAGCGTGGCTTAAAGCAATACTGAGACTGCAAACAGGAGTAATAGACATGACACTTCCTGGAGTGTAGATGCCAGGTATCCGATTTAATAACACAGCAGTGACAATAACCAGAAGATCCGTCACCGCCATGGATACCAGGTACCGAGTGATGCACCTGGAGAGACCGCACTTTCCTCGCGACAGGATGACAATCGCCACGAAGTTAACTGTACACAAAGGGAGAGATGGAGAGAGAGTGATTGAAAAAACGGGATGTTACCGAGTGCAAAAACAGCAACATTGATAAAACGACAGGACATGTACAAAGCTTTCACAACTCAGGCATCACCGAACTGGAGGGGCCGAAACAAACAATGTCCCTCCCGTGATGCAGAGTTCGTGTCTTGATATTTTAGACCGATCGTAATACTCGGGAGGAATATTCAAGACAAATCAAATATAGTGAAGAGATATAGGGTACACAGTTAGGACCTTTTCTCCAATGTGGAAATGTCAAGGACGAAAGGACGTGACGTTAAGATGAGAGGGGGAAAGTTACAGGAGACGTACGGAGTAAGACACAATCATAGTTTAGTTTAGATTAGATTTGAGATAACACGCGAAAACAGGCCCTTTGGCCCACCGGGTCCGCGCCGATTAGCAATTACCGCACATTAACACTTTCCTACACCCACTATGGACAGTTTTTACATTTACCAAGCCAATTAACCTACAAACCTGTACGTCTTTGGAGTGTGGGAAGAAACCAAAGATCAGGAGAAAACCCACGTAAGTCACGGGAAGAACGTACAAACTCCGTACAGACAGCACCCGTAGTCGGGACCGATCCCGGGTCTCCGGCGCTGCATTCGCTGCAAAGACAAAGACAATGTCCCTACGTTGATGCAGTCCAGAGCGATTTGAAAGGTATTGTGTTTAGTAGGTTGATGCTTGCAGGGAGGAAGATGCTCCTGAACTTCGACGTGACAGTTTCGGACTCCTATACCTTCCTCCCGATGGCAGGAGTGAAACCAGCATATGGGTAGTTGGTGTGGGTCTGTGATGATGACGGCTGCCTATCCTGAAGATCCCTTAGATAGTCTGGAGGTCAGTTCCCGTGATGGATTTGGCAGTGTTCATTTATTTTGCAATCTTCTTCGTTCCTGGGCGTTCGAGTTGCTGAACAAGATCGTGAAACAAGCAGTCAATGTGTTCTTTACTATACATCGGTAGAATGTCAAGACAGTTTACGTTGAAATACCGAAACTACTCAATCTCCCAATGAAATGGGGATGCCGATGGATTTTATTTATGATTGCATCAATGCGTGGAGTCCATGCCAAATGTTCAGAAATTTGCATAGCCAGGAATTTGAAGTTCTTGATTTTCTCCACCACCGTCTCGGGATAAAGACAGGCATGTAGATCCTCGACCTTCCTCTTATAAAGTCAAGAGTCAGTTCTTTGGTATAACTGATGTTGAGAGCAAGGTTGCTGGTGTGACAGTATTTGCTCAGTCGTTAGATCTATCTCCAATATTCTGTCATCGTCATATGTAATTTCTCCAACGACTGTGGTGTGGTCGGCGAATTTCAAGATGAAGATGGAACTGTACCCACTACTCATGAGTGTAGACTGAGCAGAGCAAGGGGCTGATCTGGTAGCCTTGTGGTGCTCCTGTGCTGATAGTTATCGATGAGGAAATCTGTACAGACTTGGGTCTGTTGATGAGGAAGTTCAGAATCCACTTGCAGATGCATACGCAGCGACCCAGTTCCACGACCTTGGTTACCAGATTGGAGGGTGTGGTGGTGTTGAATACTGAGCTGTAGTCCATGAGCAACAGCCTGGCCGATGAGTTTTAATTGTCCAAGTGATCCAGCGCATAGTGCAGGACCAGTGAAATCGCATCCCCCATTGATAATTGTAGGCAAATTGTGATGGGGCCTGGTTCTGTTGATGTGAGAGTTAATATCCGCCATGACCAACCTCTGAAAGCACTTCATCACCACGGACGTTCGTGCCACCAGTCGGTCATCATTGAGGCACATCACCTTTCTCTGCTTAGGTACCGGTATTATAGATGCCCATCTAAAGCAAGTGGAAACCTCAAGCCTCAGTGTCTAGACGTTGAAGATGTCAGCAAAAAAAACTCCAGTCAGTTGGACTGCATAATTTTAAAGAACACGACCATGAGGTCCAGATACTTTCTGAGGGCTCACCCTCCTGAAGGATCTTCTAATGTTAGTGTCTGTGACTTAGATTGAAAGGTAATCGAAGGCGATGAGGGCCCGACAAGCCGACATCAGTGTTCTCTCTGTCAGAGCTTGCGGATAACGGAGTGAGCACGACTGGGAGTGATGCTTCGCAGTCAGTTGAGCCCCCCACCCCCACCCCTCCCCCCAACCCCCAACCCCCCCCCCCCCCCCCCGCTACTAGGTGTGCAACTAAATGCGCAAAATCGGATAGACACAAAACCTAGCGGGTCGCTGAATTCTGACTCAGCACACCTATGATCTGGCATATCCATCACTCTACCAGCAGAGGTCGGCAGTGGGCTGGCATTCTCTTTAATGACGGGCATGGCTAAAAGGTCCAAAACGAATCCTGGAGCAGGAGGCAAGACCACATTCGCGAAAGAAAAGAGCCTGCTACTAAATCCTCAATTCATTTTGACACCCTCTTCATGGAAAGGAATAGAAGTCAAGGTTATGCTATTTTTCATCAAAATTGATTGTCCTAAATCTTACATGGGCTGATGGATGTCGGAGCCTTTTCAAGATTAACACGAACTTCTGATGTGCTGTACGCATATTCGTAGAACGCGTTACGATCGTAAATGTGCAAAAAAGGCGTCGCAATCTCCATCAGCTTTATTCGATTACCCGTCAAGGACAATAAACTCTAACTCCAGAAACAATGTGAGTAACGTACTGTGAAACTTCACCTGGAATAGCGATGACTGCAAGGGCGGTGTAGTAAGCGGCGTAGACCGGTCCTCTCGGCGGGGCATGCATTTTCTTGGCAAATAGGATCTCTATGAGCTCTGTTCGGTTTGAAAAGTGTGTCTTATTTATTCCATCTCAAGCCACTGGAGACGTAATTAGGAAACAGTGCGCTTAACTGAATTTGAAATCAGTGCAATGCAATTTCCATTACATCACAATTTAAGTTTCAGTCGTTGAACAAACATGCTCCTTTACACGTCCATCAGTGATAATTGCATTTATTAACTAACTAAATGCTATTCATGTACTTTTGTTTTATTGCAAAAGACATTCCCGTGCTTTAAAGTGAAGCTTTATCTCTTCAGAGAGCGTCCAATCTTATATCGAGTTATTTCTTCTCCGTGGATTGTCACCTTGTCGTGGTGGAGAAGCTTGTGTGGACCTGAGATCCTGAGAGTGACGCCGTCTGGAGCCATGCTCCTGGTAGGGCCACCCATGGCGGTAAGGTCAAGCGGGAGGTCTCTGACAAAGAGCAATCCAACCAAGACCACGACGGTGGAACAGGCGGAGGACGATGGCTGGCCTTCGTGGAGCATCACAACGGCTGGGAACTCGGATGAAGGCTGCGGCAGAAAAGGGTCTCCGGTCGTCTATGACTCCATGTCACCGGATCCTGACCCAGATCTGTCAAGGACCGTGGGCTGGCTGCCTGTGCACAAGTCTCTCCACCTAAAGAAAGTCACGCACACTCGTCCTCCACATAGCAACCTGGAGGCGTGAAAGAAAACACCAAATGCAAGCCTCCACTATCTTGTGGCCATGACCTTATTCAGGATAGGTGGATCCGGCGGAATACCGGCGGAGACCACCATTTGGCGGTCCAAAGGATAGGAAGGTGGACCCAAGAAAGTGTTGTGGAGCGCAATTAGGGCACAATGTTCACACAGAACACTGGTGGCCATCCACTGCATCCTTACCTATCGCCAGCCGCCTTGACTATGCCTTGCCACTGGATCCAGATAGGCCGGGACGAGAGAGCGAGGCTGACGATTCACGCAACTCCCCCTCACTTTAATCCAAGTCAAGCGCGAGTCATGACTTCAGGACCCGTATCGCCCAACCGGGCGAAGCAAGATCACCACAGGATTGCGTGCAGCTGAGAAGAAGCGCCCAGCAGAAGCTCAGAGGAAACGCGCCACGCGGAAGTCTAGAGCCACTTCAACTTCTACTGCAGCACCCACCCAACCGTGTGCCATATGCGGGCGAGCCTTCCGGTCCCGAATCGGTCTCACCAGTCACCTCCGGACCCACACAAAAAAGAAACATTGAAGTAATGATTTTCTTCGACTACGGAGGGGCGAACAACAAAACAACAACGTTAGTTTCGTGAGATGATAATAACGCGGCAGCAATGTTTACTCAGAAGTGTGTCAGAAATATACACAATAGTATCAAAGTGCGAGAAAGGGAGAAAGCAAGTAAAACTGTACCTATCACTGAACTGTGAATGAGGCAGCGTGTTCAAACAACAAAAACCCCTGCAGATGTAGGTTAATACACAAAGGGACACAGAGTGCTGGAGTAACTCCGCGGTCAGCCAACATCTCAAGAACATTGATAGGTGACATTTCGGATCGAGACCCTTCAATGAAAACGAGAGTATTCTATTATTTAGCAAATTGTGTATGATCCTTTATCAAATATTTACTTTCTCAAGGTAATCATGCTCTTCGGTTGTTGGCTCTGCAACCCTGGGGAGGATTCTGCGACTATTCGCCTTGTCTATGCTCCTAATTAATTTATGAAGGTCCATACTATCCCCCAGCCTTCTACATTCTCTGGAAAAAATGCATGTAAACAGTGTCTCTCAGAATCCTTCCACCCCAAATAACGTACCACCAATGATGTTAGCAACACCCATCTGTCATATCGTCTTTACGTTGCACTCTTTTTGAAATTGAGTACAACGGCAGCCACTCTCCATTCTTCGTGGTCGTCACCCACGTATGTCAACAATACAAAATATAACTACGAAAAAACTCGATCAAGTTAGCAAGAGAAGTCCTGCCGTGTACAAATCCACGATGACAGTCCATAGCTAGATAGATAGATAGATGGATAGCCTTTATTGTCTTTCTTATTACTCTTCCAAATGAGAGTAGATCCTATCATAATGCTTCCTCACCAATAGCTTCCTTATGACTGAAGTGTGGCTCAGGGCCTATAATTCCCTGGATCCCTCCTTATTCCCAGCTTCAATACAGGAACAACCTTAGCTACTCTCCTGTCCTTTGGGACCTCGCCTGTGGTTAGCGAAGATGCAAAGATCTTCACTAAGGCGCCCGGAAATCTCAATGTTGGGATAAATCACCACAATGAATCAGGATTTACTTCCTTCTTTATCTCAAGATGCTTCTACACGTTAGCATTCACCACACTAATCCCACTGCCTTTCATGTCCTTTTCCTGGATGTAAGCAAATGGAAAGTGCACAAACTATCTTCTCGATCCTTGAATGGTCCTACCATCTCCTGGTTACCCTCTTGTTTTAATATATGTATAAACAATCATTTGAGGATTTCTGGTATCCGACTTGCCAAGGCCATCTTTTGGCCCATTTTGTGCCCTTCTGAACCCGACCCAGTAATTCCTCTCGCAGTTTGGCGACATGAGGGACGGGCAGATGGTGGACTCAGTCCGAATAAACATTTCGACCTGAAACCACGCCTGTCCAACCCATGCATAGATGTTGCCAGTCCGCCGCGTTACTCCAGCATTTTAATGTTTTTTTTAAACAATATTTCAATTGCTCGTAACATAGACACATAGAAAATAGGTGCAGGAATAGGCCAATCGGCCCTTCGAGCCTGCACCGCCATTCAATATGATCATGGCTGATCATCCAACTCAGTATCATGTGCTTGCCTTCTCTCCATACCCCCTGATCCCTTTAGCCACAAGGGCCACATCTATCTCCCTCTTAAATATAGCCAATGAATTGGCCTCAACTACCTTACGTGGCAGAGAATTCCACAGATTCGCCACTCTCTGTGTGAACATTTTTTTTCTCATCTCGGTCCTAAAAGATTTCCCCTTTATCCTTAAACTGTGACCGCTTGTTCTGGACTTCCCCAACATCAGGAACAATCTTCCTGCATCTAGCCTGTCCAACCACTTAAGAATTTTGTAAGTTTCTATAAGATCCCCCCTCAATCTTCTAAATTCTAGCGAGTACAAGCCGAGTCTATCCAGTCTTTCTTCATATGAAAGTCCTGACATCCCAGGAATCAATCTGGTGAACCTTCTCTGTACTCCCTCTATGGCAAATCCTGCACCTGCACGTTTTGGTGAGATCATGTCCACGTTTGCCAGGGGCCGCCCAATGCCATTGAAAAACGGGTTTCCCCACATTCAGATTCTTAAATTCTTGAGTCTTGTATGGGCAAGGCAATTCTAAATGCAAACCATGAAGTCATCGTGAATACCACGTATATTAATCTTCTGGATCAGCCAAACAGTTGGAGCTTGATCAAATGCTTCATTATCGCCCAACATCCACGGCTCTACCCCCACCAAACACTCCGTCACCCTCGTAAAACAATCAATTGAGGAACACATGACCTGCCGTTGACAAAACTATGCTGACTGCTCATAATTATCCCACTATCTTTCAAATACAAATCAATCCTATCTTAAAGAAGTTAGAGAGCGAAGAGTTGGAGGGAAAGATGGTTTCGGCCCGAAACGTTTCCTATCTCCTTCGCTCCATAGATGCTGCTGCACCCGCTGAGTTTATCCAGCATTTTTATGTACCTCCTATCTTAGAGAATGTTGACCAAAAGCTTCCCTGCAATTGAAGCAGGGATCAGTGTTATATCATTATCTTCTAAATACGAGTAAATCCTATCGTGTGTCCTCTCCAAATGCTCCCCCGTCACTGACGCGAGGCTCAATGTTATAAATTTGTCTGGATTATCTCCACTTTCCTTCTTGAACTATGCAATAACATTGGCCAAGCTCTGGTCCTCCATTCTCCGGGACCTTACCTGAGTCCCAAGAGCCGAGGGTAAAAAGATCTTAGTCCGCGCACCTGGATTGATGACTGATGATGGTGGTTCAAATGATGTTGTTTACATGGACTTTAACTAAGCATTTGACAAGGACTCTCCTTGTACGCTGCTGCAGAAGTATGAGTCACATGATATCCACGCTGATTTGGTATGTAGGATTCATCACGGGCTTGATCATCGAGCACAGATGGATAATGGTGCAGATGTGTATTTTTCTAACTGGTGTACGACCCCCTAGTTTTCCACGAAGATTAGAGTTGGGATCTCTCCCTCCCGCTGTGTAAAAAACAGGATCCTCTGAAAATGTGATGTTCCGAGGTACAACCCCGTCTGTTCCTGTACGTCACAACTGAGCAGGCAAGGGATAGAAGGATGAGGGCGTTGTACAGGCAGATGGGTTTAGTTTAGATTGCATGATGGTCCGTATAGGCATGGTGGGCCGAAAGGTCTGTTCCTTAACTGCAATATTTTGTTTTTGCTAAGTGCAGGGCTCATTCTCTGAACCGATAATGATTTGCAATTGGCCGCAAGCAAAGTGGATCCGCGCGTCCCTTTTGTCCACGGATTCCATACCGGCATTTTTGACGCCATTAACCGGTGTGTGTCTAGTCCGTACAGTAAGTAGTTAACTGTCAACCATGGTGATTTGCGATTGGAGTCACATCTTGGTTAAAACCATTAAACTTGTTACCTGCAGTAAAATTAAAAAATGCTGGAGTAATTCAAGAGGTCTGGCAGCATTTCTGCTGGGCCTGGATAATCGCCGTTCAGGGAGCTTCTTCACACTGGTTGCAGTAAGGGGGAGATGCTGGAAAAGGGGTGGAGGTGGGACACAACCTTGAATGATTCGGATGAGGGAAGGGGATTGTTTGGCAGATGGACGAATAAATGCTAAAAATGGAAAGAAAACTAAAGGAGTCAGTTTAGGAGATCTGATGTAAAGCCCCATGTAAGAGATGTAACGAGACCTGGGTGTCATAGTACACCAGTCAGTGAAAGTATGCATGAATGTGCAGCAGGCAGTGAAGAAAGCGAATGGTATGTTATCATTCATAGCAAAAGGATTTGAATATAGGACTAGGGAGGTTCTACTGCAGTTGAACATGGTCTTGGTGAGACCACACCTGGAGTATTGCGTACAGTTTTGGTCTCCAAATCTGAGGAAATACATTCTTGCCATAGAGGGAGTACAGAGAAGGTTCACCAGACTGATTCCAGGGAAGTCAGGACTTTCATATGAAGAAAGACTGGATAGACTCGGTTTGTACTCGCTAGAATTTAGAAGATTGAGGGGGCATCGTATAGAAACTTACAAAATTCTTAAGGGCTTGGACAGGCTAGATGCAGGAAGATTGTTCCCGATGTTGGGGAAGTCCAGAACAAGGGGTCACAGTTTAAGGATAAAGGGGAAATCCTTTAGGACCGAGATGAGAAAACATTTTTCACACAGAGAAGTGGTGAATCTCTAGAACTCTCTGCCACAGAAGGTAGTTGAGGCCAGTTCATTGGCTATATTTAAGACGGAGTTAGATGTGGCCCTGGTGGCTAAAGGTATCAGGGGGTATGGAGAGAAGGCAGGTACAGGATACTGAGTTGGATGATCAGCCATGGTCATATTGAATGGCGGTGCAGGTTCGAAGAACCGAACGGCCTACTCCTGCACCTATTTTCTATGTGTCTATGTTTCTAAGAGAGGAGAGTGGTGAAATGTAAATCCAGTGGAGCATTTTGTGGAGGGGGCCGTGCCGTGGGGAGAAGTGTGGTTTTACCTAAGGATGGATAATTCAATGTTCATACATTTGGTTTGTAAGAAGGCCCAAGCGGAATGTGAGGCGCTGTTCCTCCAGTTTGCGTGTGGCCTTCCTCTGGTTATTGACAAGGACCAGGACAGAAAAATCGGTATGGGGATTCGAAACTTATTATACCTACCTTCTTAAATGGTATAACGGTGAAATTATGTCGAGATTTAAATTGATTCCAGGAGGAAATTAGGCCGCATTCAATTAATTGCTGAAACACGTAATTGCAGAGGCTGGTTTACTTTTTAAAAATATACAAAGTGCTGGAGTAGCTCGATGGGTCTGTGCCAGCACTTCGGTAAATATAGTTTAGTTTAGTATAGAGATAGAGCATTGAAACTCACATTAGCTAATATTATCCCACTTTTGCATCCACACCGTACATATTTGGGGTAATTTAAGAGGCCAAGTAACCTGCAAACCCGCAAGTCTTTGAGATGAAGGAAGAAACCGGGGTGCCTGGAGGAAACCCACGCGGTCACAGGGAGAACGTATGGACTTCGCACAGACAGAATCCGAGATCAGGACCGAACTGACTGTCTGACGCGGCCAGACAGCAGCTCTACCAGCTGCGCCACTGTGTTTTGAATCAATTGCTTACGAACTGAAACCCATCAGTGGCGAGATTACGAAAGGTATTTGTGCAATAACTGTAACTAACATCACCGCTGAGGCTATTTAATTGCCACCCAAGTCTTTAACAGCGTATACAAAAGGCAAATGGATAACCGACTGGGATAACACGCCAGCAACTGTCTCTTCGCGGACAATGCACGCCCCGCCCAGAGGCCTGTTCTACGCCATTTACTACACTGCACTCGCGGTTTTCGCAATTCCAGGTGAAGTATTTCAGATACGTATTCGTTCTCTCAATGGATACCGCCTCGGTGGTGAGCAAAAACTCAAATTTGAATACATTCGAGCCAACCGCATGAATATTTTAATTCGGGCAAGCGTGAGGGGCAGCATTCTGGGGGGTCGAATGTGAGGATAAAATATGCAGTTCATGACAAGACCTCTTAGCAGCATTGATGTACAGAGAGTTCTTGGGTCCACGTACACAGCAACACGAAAGCAGCAACGCAAATAGATGGTACAGAAAGCGAGTGATTTGCCTTCCCTCGTGAGTGGGAATATTGCGTTTCAGAGTCAGGAAACCATGTTGCAGCTTCAAGAAATCATGGTGCAACTTTAAAGGAATCTGGTGAGTGAAGATCTTTTGGTAACTTGACGTGGTTCAATGGGGTTAAGCATCACGCCGGCATTGATTAATAGTTAATAGTTAACTCGCTAGAATTTAGGAGATTGAGGGGGGATCTTATTGAAACCTACAAAATTCTTAAGGGGTTGGACAGGCTAGATGCAGGAAGATTGTTCCCGATGTAGGGGAAGTCCAGGACAAGGGGTCACAGCTTAAGGATAGAGGTGAAATCCTTTAGGACCGAGATGAGAAAAACATTTTTCACACAGAGAGTGGTGAATCTCTGGAACTCTCTGCCACAGAAAGTAGTTGAGGCCAGTTCATTGGCTATATTTAAGAGGGAGTTAGATCGGGCCCTTGTGGCTAAAGGGATCAGGGGGTATGGAGAGAAGGCAGGTACGGGATACTGAGTTGGATGATCAGCCATGATCATATTGAATGGCGGTGCAGGCTCGAAGGGCCGAATGGCCTACTCCTGCACCTATTTTCTATGTTTCTATGTTTCTAATAATCGGACCAGCACGAGACATTTGCTTCTGTTTTCCCGAACTGTTTTGCGGGTGTGAAACAAATACTGAAATTCAAATAAATAAATATATATATATATACAAAATATACATACATACAAAACTATAACAGTTATATATATATATATATATATATATATATATATATATATATATATATGTGTGTGTGTGTGTGTGTACAGACAACCACAGATAACGTGAATAGAAGTTGCACGTTTTACACTTGAATGTTTTGAAACCTTGAAATGAGTGGCGGATGCCGGGAATGCTGTTCCAGAGGCATTGGTGGAGTCAGAAACGGGAGTGGCGTTTCAGAGGCATTTAGATAAGGCACATGGACATGTAGGGAATGGAAGGGTATGGGTCACTTCTAGGCAGAGGGGATCAGTTGGCATGATTAAAGGCACATGTTGTTGCATCATTAGAGCCATAGAGCACGGAACAAGGCTCTTCCGTCCAGTTTTTCCCGTTACGATCAACGTGGCATTCGGGGTTAAACCCAGCAAAAACAATTATTCTGGCTTAGTTTAGCCTTCAGAATCGGAATTATTCTCGCTTTACAAGATCAATGTTGACATCAATGTTGACATCCATCGAATATGAACCAATCGTACCTCCATGGACTCTGGTTCCCCACCGAACTTGCCTGTCGCTTTCCGGTTGATTTTGTAGATTTATATCAAGTCCTATGGTTAAATCAATGAGCTGGACTCCGATCTGTAATTAATTAATCTGCAATTAATTGTCTTTCTCTCTCGCACAGTCAATTTAATAGCGATTGTGATCCTGTCGCAAGGAAAGTGCGGTCTCTCCAAATGTATCACTCGGTACCTCCTGTCCATGGCGGTGACGGATCTCCTGGTTATTATCACGGCAGTGTTACTAAATCGGGTTCCTGGCATTTATTTCCCAGGTAGTTTCTTGTCCATTACTCCCGTCTGTAGCCTCAGCATTACACTCATCTATGCGGCCAGAGATTGTTCAGTCTGGTTAACCGTCTCTTTCACCTTTGATCGGTTTGTGGCCATTTGCTGCCAGGAACTGAAAACGAAATACAGCACCGAAAGGACGGCTGCCGTGGTCATCGGAACAGTTTGTGTCTTGGGCTGTCTCGTCAACATTCCCTGGTACTTCTTACATGAGCCGACCTACATCATTGACAACGTCCCTTGGAATTGCAAACTGAAGGATCTGCGATATTCCTCTCCAACGTGGGCAGCTTTTCAGTGGATCGACCGCATCTTAACCCCTTGCCTCCCGTTCTTCCTCGTGCTTTTTCTCAACGCTTTGACCGTCAGATATATTCTCGCGGCCAGTCGAGCCCGAAAGAGGCTCCGGGTGCAGAGTGACGGACAGAAAAAGAACGATCTGGAGATGGAGAGTAGGAGGAAGTCCATAGTGTTGCTCTTCACCATTTCCGGTTGCTTCATCCTGCTGTGGATGGCTTATGTTGTCCAATTCTTCATTGAACGCTTTCAAATGAATTATACAATCAAAGGCTTCAGCGACCCTAAATTTATTTTTCCGGAGGCTGCTAATATGCTTCAAATGTTAAGTTGCTGTACAAACACCTTTATTTATGCAGTAACTCAGAGGAAATTCAGGGAGCAGGTAATGGCAGTTGTAAAATATCCATGCATTCGGTTAAGTAAACTATTTCAATAAGGAAAGTTTAAAAAAATAGATAACCATCACTTTTTTTGCGATTTGTATTAACATTAGAAATATGGTTTATATTTAAGATAGTCACAAAAAGCTGGGTAACTCAGTGGGACAGGCAGCATCTCTGGAGAGAAAGAAAGGGTGAAGAAGGTGGTGAAGAAGGGTCTCGACCTGAAACCTCCCCCTTTCCTTCTCTCTAAAGATGCTGCCTGTCGCGATGAGTTACTCCAGCTTTTTGTGTCTATCTGCGGTTTAAACCAGCATCTGCAGTCCCTTCCTACACATGTGGTTTATATTTGGTATGTACTGTAAATGGATTTCTATCAGTAGCCGCCGAGAAAGCAAAGCTGATTGCCACTTATATTTTGTGTCATACGTACAAATATCATAACTCCAGCGGAGGATATATTCCAAAATCAAAATGTGTGGACGAAGTGCTACAAAGTACTCTTATACTAACATGACAATTTAAAACTAGGTAAGGTCACAGATTTGCACCCTTCTTCAAACTGTGACAAACGATGACAAAATAACACACTGGCAGTCCATCATGAAGATTAGTTTATTAATTGAGGGACATTCTGCACTTCTTTGAAATATTGTTGATAAGTCTTCAATATTTGGTACCATGATGCAGTGGCGCATCCTATAGATCGAATAGTGAATACCTTGACGAATAGTGAAATGCCTGTAAATATTTGGATGTGGAGAGAATATTTCCGCTCGTGGGATAGTCTAGGACCAGAGGCCAAAGCCTTAGATTGAAAGGTCGTATCTTTAGAAAGGAGATGATGAGGATTTGATTGGAGATGATTAGAAAGGACATGATGAGATGATGAAAATTGAGGGAGGATCTTATGGAAACGTACAAAATTCTTAAGGGGTTGGACAGGCTAGATGCAGGAAGATTATTCCCGATGTTGGGGAAGTCCAGAACAAGGGGTCACAGTTTAAGGATAGGTGGAAGTCTTTTATGACCGTGATGAGAAAATCATTTTTCACACAGAGAGTGGTGAATCTGTGGCATTCTCTGCCACAGAAGGTAGTTGAGGCCAGTTCATTGGCTATATTTAAGAGGGAGTTAGATTAGGCCATTGTGGCTAAAGGGATCAGGGGGTATGGAGAGAAGGCAGGTACAGGATACTGAGTTGGATGATCAGCCATGATCATATTGAATGGCGGTGCAGGCTCGAATGGCCGAATGGCCTACTCCTGCACCTATTTTCTATGTTTCTATGATTTTGTTGAGTGAGAGGGTGGTGAATCTGGGTCACAGAAGGCTGTGGAGGCCAAGTCAATGGATATTTTTATGGCGGAGATTGATACTTCATCAGTACGGGTGTTAGTCGTATTAGGGAGAAGGTAGGAGAATGCGGTTGAAAGGGAAAACATAGGTCAGCCACGACTGAGTGACGGAGTAGACGTGATTGGCCGACTGGCCTAATTCTGCTCAAACTACATAAGAACTCGTGAATTTATGAGATATGATATTCCAACACACGATTGTTTACATCACTCTTTATTTAACAACGGACGTGTGATCTAGTGCAAGTACTTCAGATGCGATTGGGGAAACGGCAAATTTTGATTTACACAAAACGACACAAAGTGATGGAGTAACTCACCGGGTCAGGCAACATCACTGGAGAACATGGATGGATGACGCCTCAGTCGGGACCCGACAGCTCTTCAGAGACGCTGCATGACTCGCCGAGTTGCCCCAGCACTTTGTGTCCCTCAGATGAGAATCTCAGAGCGAGATTTTAATGACAGTTCGCAGCACTTTGAGGTTAAGGCATAATTTGATATGTAACAGAGGGAACGCCACTCGGTGCACATATTCAAAGAGTGATTGAGTGAAAGCTATAGCATGGAACAGGCAAATCGGCCCACCGAGTCCATTCCAACCATTGATCACCCGTTCACACTAGATCTCTGTTATCCCTTTCTTATTCATCTGCTACAAGAACAGTTAAATTACAAAACCTTCTCGTGATTAGGATGCAGGAAGATAACGGGTTCCGCTGTCACAGGGACAATATGCGCACCGTCACACGGACAGCACCGGGATCTCAAGTTCAAGTTCAAGTGAGTTTATTGTCATGTGTCCTTGATAGGACAATGACATTCTTTCTTTGCTTCAGCACACAGAACATAGTAGGCATTTAACACAAAACAGATCAGTGTGTCCATACACCGCAATATAAATATATACACACATGAATAAATAAACTGATAAAGTGCAAATAACAGATAATGGGTTATTAATGATCAGAGCTTTGTCCGAGCCAGGTTTAATAGCCTGATGGCTGTGGGGAAGTAGCTATTACTGAACCTGGTCGTTGCAGTCTTCATGCTCCTCTACCTTCTACCTGAAGGTAGCACGGAGATGAGTGTGTGGCCAGGATGGTGTGGGTGCTGATGATGCTTCCAGCCATTTTGAGGCAGCGACTGCGATAAATCCTCTCGATGGAACTTATGGAAGGAAGGTCAGAGCCGATGATGGAATGGGCAGTGTTTACTACTACTCTCTGGCGCTATGAAGCAACAGCTCTACCGGCTGCGCCATTGTCCTGCCAAGCCGAGTGCACCTGGTATTCCCCAAACGATCTTCCATCCAAGTACTAAACAAGCCAGAGCTTAGCTTGCGTAATCAGACGCATTAGACAGTCTTCTAGCCAGTAATGCCCGGATCGTGTCTGCACAAGAGGAAGACCAATTCATTACGTTCACTGTGCAAGATCCCGCCCCATGAATATCTTCTCCAGACTTTGAATATTTGTTGTGTAGGAAGGAACTGCAGGTGCTACTTTCCATCGAAGATAGACACAAAATGCTGGAGAAACTCAACGGGACGGGCGGCATCTCTGGACAGAAGACTGACCCGAAACGTCATCCATTTATTCTATCCAGAGATGCTACCTGTCCCGCTGAGTTACTCCAGCATTTTGTGTCACATTTTGGATATATTGTGCCAGGACGTTTTAATACAACTTCCTTATTTAAAGCCTGGGGTGGAAGATTGCAACATTCACATGGTCTGCCCTGTTTCGACGAATGCAATCAATCCGGCGTGCGCAATCAAATAAGATAAATAGAACAAGTTGTCCTACAACTCTAGGTGGTGTACGCCATAGGCAAGAAGAAGAAGAACATTTAAAGCCAAATGGAACCACGTCTGCTGACTGTGTATCATTCTATTTCAGATTCCATTTACATCAAGCACTAAATAGATTTCGTTACATCAATATTAGTTTTCTAACTGGTTATTTAATACCTGCAAACTTTACAACAGGAAAATGATCAACTTTCACACGATCTAGCCCATTTTAAAATATTTTGTAATACATCAATCAATCCTTCTCAGCATCCGATCATTTCGGCTAAATACTGCGTGTTTGGCGAAACCGGCGATGAGCCTACGCTTGGTCTATCGCCCAGGCCGGTGGCCTCCAGCTGTTTCATATGGACTCACTCTCCTCGGTCCGACTGCAACTCTCTTCTAACAGGGAACACAATGGCACCACTGGGTCCCGCTGCCCTCCTCCCCAATGTCAGGCGTGCGACTGCTCCTATTCCCCCCTCCCTTCATCACCCCCCTCCCCCCACCCTCCAGCCCACCTCTGACCCCAGCCCTTGCCCGTCGGGTTTTCACTTTCCCACTGACCTTCCTCTTTCTGCTGCAGAACGTCAGGCCAGCACCCCTCCCCTTCTAGATAGATTCTTTATTCTAGCTTCAAAAACTTTTAAATCTTTTTGTCTCACGCCTTCTGTCTTTTCATCTTTGGTCTTTGGCCAGTCATTTGCCCATCAAAACCCCCCTCAGGTTTTTGTCAGGCGTTTGCCCTCCTGCTCCTCTCTTCCAGCCTCCCCCACAATTAGAATGAAGGGTCCCGGTCCAAAACGTCACCTACTGTGCCGTCCATAATGTTTGGGACAAAGACACATCGTTTATTTATTTGCCTCTGTACTCCACAATTTGCGATTTGTGTTAGAAAAAAAATCACATGTGGTTGAAGTGCACATTGTCAGATTTTATGTAAGGGCATTTTTTTACATTTTGATTTTACAACGTAGAAATTACAGCTGTGTTTATACATAGTTCCCCCATTTCAGGGCACCATAATGTTTGGGACACATGGGTTCACAGACGTTTGTCATTACCCAGGTGTGTTTTAATTGCCTCCTTAATGCAAGTATAAGAGAGCTCCGCACCTATTCTTTCCTCCAGTCTTTCCATCGCCTTTGGCAACATTCATTGCTGTTTATGAACATGAGGACCAAAGTTGTACCAACGAAAGTCAAATAATCCATTATGAGACTAAGAAACAAGAATAAAACTATTCTAGACATCAGACCAACCTTAGGCTTATCAAAATCAACTGAGGGGAACATCATTAAGAGTAAAGAGAGCACTGGTGAGCTTAGTAATTGCAAAGGGACTGACAGGCCAAGGAAGACCTCCACAGCTGATGACAGCTCTACAATAAAGTAAAATACCCGAACACCTGTCCGACAGATCACAAACACTCCTCCGGAGTCAGGTGTGGAATTGTCAATGACCACTGTCTGCAGAAGACGTCATGAACAGAAATACAGAGGCTACACTGCAAGATGCAAGCCACTGGCTTGCCAGAAAAATAGGATGGCCAAGTTACAGTTTGCCAAGAAACCCTTAAAAGAGCAACCACATTTCTAGAAACACGTCTTGTGGACAGATGAAACTAAGATTAACTTATATCAGAGTGATGGCACGAGCAAAGTATGGAGGAGAGAAGGAACTAACCAAAATCCAAGCATACCTCCTCATCTGTGAAACACATTGATGGGTGTGTTATGGCCTGGGCATGTATGGCTGCTGAATGTACTGGCTCACTTTTCTTCATTGATAATACAACTGCTGATGGTAGTAGCATAAATAATTCTGAAGTGCATAGACACATCCTATCTGCTCAAGTTCAAACAAATGCTTCAAAACGTATTGGCCGGCGGTTCATTCTACAGCAAGACAATGATCCCAAACATACTGCTAAAACAACAAAGGAATTTTTCAAAGCTAAAAAATGGTCAATTGTTGAATGGCCATGTCAATCACCCGAGCTGAACCCGTGCATGCCTTTTATATGATGAAGAGAAAACTGAAGGGGATTAGCCCCCAAAACAAGTATAAGCTAAAGATGGCTGTAATACAGGCCTGGCATAGCATCATCAGAGAAGACACCCAGCAACATAAAGTTATGATGCCCTTGTATCGCAGACTTCAAGCATTCATTGCATGCAAATGATATGAACAAATTACTAAACATGACTACTTTCATTTACGTGACATTGCTGTGCCCCAAACATTATGGTGCCCTGACATGGGGAGAACTATGTATAAACACTACTGTAATTTCTACATGGTGAAACCAAAATGAATAAAAATGGCCTTTATTAAAATCTGACAATGTGCACTTTAACCACATGCGATTTTTTTCTATTACAAATCTCAAATTGTGGAGTACAGAGGCAAATAAATAAATGATGGGTATTTGTCCCAAACATTATTGAGGGAACTGTATCTATGTTCTCCAGTGATGCTCTCTGACCCACGTAGTTACTCCAACACGTTGTGCTTTTTCTGTAAACCAGCATCTGCAGTTCCCCATTAATGCATTTTAATGACACATTCAGTTGCTTTGCGCAAATAATTGATACGGTTTGGAATAACTATGGCCAAAGCACTAATGCAAATCATGCTCAAAGAGATCCATTTGATTACTACCCCCTTTCCTGTCTGTCTAGATGTTTTCAATTGATGCCAGCACAGTGCACACAATCTGTTGTGCTTTCATTTTGAACACGAACCTTGTGAGTGGAACTTTATCAAAGGCCTTCAGAAAATACCATTTGCAATGCATTCACAGAGAAACAAAGAAGCAACCAACGTGTAGTTGAAAAGTAATTTAAATGAGAAAGAAAATCTGTTTCCTTTTCCACAGATGCTGTTGAATGTTCTCAGAATTTCCACTATTTTCTTTAATTTTAATTTCATATTTCCAACTTGCAATCTCTTTTTTTGCTTTTAGGTTAGCATTTCATTTAATGACTTCAGATATAAACATAGAAACATGGAAAATAGGCGCAAGAGTAGACCATTTGGCCCTTCGAGCCTGCAGCGCCATTCAATATGATCGTGGCTGATCGTCCCACTCGGTCTCCTGTACCTGCCTTCTCTCCATACCCCCTGATCCCTTTAGCCACAAGGGCCACATCTAACTCCCTCTTAAATATAACCAATGAACTGGCCTCAACTACCTTCTGTGGCAGAGAATTCCAGAGATTCACCACTCTCTGTGTGAAAAATGTTTTCCTCATCTCGGTCCTAAAATATTTCCCCCTTATAGTTAAACTGTGACCCCTTGTTCTGGACTTCCCCAACATCGGGAACAATCTTCCTGCATCTAGCCTGTCCAACCCCTTAGGAATTTTGTAAGTTTCTATAAGATCCCCCCTCAATCTTCTAAATTCTAGCGAGTACAAGCCGAGTCTATCCAGTCTTTCTTCATATGAAAGTCCTGACATCCCAGGAATCAGTCTTGTGAACCTTCTCTGTACTCCCTCTATGGCAAGAATGTCTTTCCTCAGATTAGGAGACCAAAACTGTACGCAATACTCCAGGTGTGGTATCACCAAGACCCTGTACAATTGCCTGTGAGCCGCTTTAAAATATGGTGATCCCATCAGCAACTGAGAGCACAAAAGTAAACACAAAGACGGCTTTAATAAATTGGAAGAGCCAATGTTTTGGATTATGGACATGTTAGGACATGTTTTGTATTATGGATCTGGGCTAAATTGGAGGAAACAACGACACAAAGTGCTGAACCTGCTGAGTTACTCCTGCACTTTGACTTTTTTTGTGAACCGGCATCTGCAGTTCCTTGTTTCTATGCAAAGGTAACAAACATCAGCTATTAATCAGAATTACACTTCTGTCTTCAAGACTCCAATTTGTGATTGCTACATTTCTTTTTGTTTAGACATATAACACAGGATAAACCCCTTTACCTACTGATCATTGATCATCCATTCACAATAGGTCTACGTTATGCCACTTCCTAAACAGCTCCTTTAAACTTTAGAATAATTTCTGAAGATCAGAAGCTGAAAGTGACTAACAGTCTGTCAGTGACTTTTGCAGCATTAACAATCTCTTCCTTGGTTACCAAGGCCAGAAGGCACAACTAGGACGGAGGAGCTGTGATTGGTCCATGTAAGTAAATAAAAGCGGGAGAACCCAAATAGCTGGAGTGAAAAATGCGTGGTCTTAAAAATTCAGCAGCCAGCACTGGATATCAATTGTTTTCTTTTATCTTGAAAAAATATACACCAAAAAGTACTTGCATCACAACTAATTTATTTGACAAATATACAGAGCAATAAGGTCCACAGTTATAGGGGGTTATCAACATCAATAAAAGTAAATGAAGGTTTCACCGCTAGCAGGTCACCCTTCGGCAATCACGTGAAATCTGCAAGAGAAGTTCACCATGTTATCACCGCCACTTTAACAAAATAATGATACATCTTTTTTTAATCTTCTCTCATTCCGCCAGAGCTGCATATCTCCACTCCACACCTGCTCCAGAACGTGATTAAAATAAAAGAATCAATACACTTTCTCTCTTGTTTAAAACAACCTTGAAACCCAATCTGTCACCATGGTGCAAAGAGTGGGACAGGGGCGCTGCTGGTAAAACTGGTGCCACAACGCCAGAGATCCAGATTTGATCCTGACCTCTGCTGCTGGCTGTGTGGAGTGTAGACATTTTCCCGATGTCTGCATGGTTTCCGCCGACATCCCAAAGACATGTGGGTTTGCAGGGTAATTGGCCTCAGGAAATTGTCCCTGGTTTGCAGGGAGTGGATGTGAATGTAGAATAACATAGAAATAATGTGAAATAGGTGATTGATTGTCAGCACGGGCAGGGAGGGCCGAAGGGCCTGCTCCCATGTTGTATCTTTCAAGCAATCAATCAGACACCACAATGGCAGTCTGTACACATGGTCACAATTCTGTACAACCACCGAATGAAAAGATGAAAAAGATTTCAGATGCTTTACCAATTTCAGCATGGTAGTTGGTATTAGAATTTGATTATTGTAATGAAAGTCTGGATCATTTTAAAATCCTGGTCCCAATTTTTACCAGCTGTTTCACTTGAAAGAACCATCTAAATTGGATTAGTAAATTGGATTAGTAAGTATGCAGATGATACTAAGATAGGTGGGGTTGTGGATAATGAAGTAGATTTTCAAAGTCTACAGAGAGATTTATGCCAGTTGGAAGAGTGGGCTGAAAGATGGCAGATGGAGTTTAATGCTGATAAGTGTGAGGTGCTACATCTTGGCAGGACAAATCAAAATAGGACGTACATGGTAAATGGTAGGGAATTGAAGAATGCAGGTGAACAGAGGGATCTGGGAATAACTGTGCACAGCTCCCTGAAAGTGGAATCTCATATAGATAGGGTGGTAAAGAAAGCTTTTGGTGTGCTGGCCTTTATAAATCAGAGCATTGAGTATAGAAGTTGGGATGTAATGTTAAAATTATACAAGGCATTGGTGAGGCCAATTCTGGAGTATGGGGTACAATTTTGGTCGCCTAATTATAGGAAGGATGTCAACAAAATAGAGCGAGTACAGAGGAGATTTACTAGAATGTTGCCTAGGTTTCAGCAACTAAGTTACAGAGAAAGGTTGAACAAGTTAGGGCTTTATTCTTTGGAGCGCAGAAGGTTAAGGGGGGACTTGATAGAGGTATTTAAAATGATGAGAGGGATAGACAGAGTTGACGTGGAAAAGCTTTTCCCACTGAGAGTAGGGAAGTTTCAAACAAGGGGACATGACTTGAGAATTAAGGGACTGAAGTTTAGGGGTAACATGAGGGGGAACATCTTTACTCAGAGAGTGGTGGCTGTGTGGAATGAGCTTCCAGTGAAGGTGGTGGAGGCAGGTTCGTTTTTATCATTTAAAAATAAATTGGATAGTTATATGGACGGGAAAGGAATGGAGGGTTATGGTCTGAGCGCAGGTATATGGGACTAGGGGAGAATACGTGTTCGGCACGGACTAGAAGGGTCGAGATGGCCTGTTTCCGTGCTGTAATTGTTATATGGTTATATGGTTAATAGAAAAGAAAACAGTAAAGACTCAATCACCTCTGGAAAATGTACTTTGTTTCCTGAACAACAAAACATATCTCTCAGCCCAGAATTGTACTTGTTTATATTTGTTATGGCTGCAATACCTGGGTCACATCTTGCAGACAGTGCATTCTAATCAGATTCTTACTTTGGTATCCCAGAAGTCACTTAACACTAAGAAGGGAAACCCTCCAAAGAATCTACCTACATTTAAAACAGTCCATGATTGGAATCACGCACTTCTCAGCCTGGGACCTGGGGAGCTTCAAGATCATATGTCAAAGGATGAACACTGCAGCCTACTCAAGAAATAGGAAACATTTATTTAGCCTACCCAAAGGGCAATGGTTTGCAGAATAAGGCTAAAATCCACACGCAGAAACCAGCTCAAGCATTGTTAAATTTCATTTCCATTGTTGACTTCAGTATTTATGCTGTGGAATGGGAGGATCAGTTTCAACTGTTTGGTGAATCATGTTGAACCACTTGAGAGCTCCAGCCACAACCTGTTTTCTTCCAAATTCAGGTAACCCACTACCATCAGTTCACCCAGGGTCCCTCTCCCTTTGGTCACCTTTTCCATCCCGTTCTCACTGGGTTCCCCAGCTCATCACGCACATACTTACCTTTCTGGATTTCCTCTCCCTTGGTTCACCTTTCAGATTAGATTAGATTAGATTAGATTATTCCTTTAATAATCCTTTTCAGGAAATTACAGTGCCACGACAGCTTCAAGACAAACATAACACCACGCTTTCATACATAACAAGTTAAAATACGTTAAAATACAAGTTAAAATACAATTAATTTAAAAAAAAAGTGCAGTTATTTATGCTCATTATAAAGTCTTATAGCAGCTGGTAAACAGGACTTCCTGTATCTCTCCGTTTTGCACATTGGTGCAATCAGCCTCTGACTGAAGATGCTGCTCTTGATCACCTTCAGGGCATGGAGTGGGTGAGTGGGGTTTGTCATTATAGAACCTAGTTTATTTAGAGTTCTGGCCTCTGCCACCTGCTGGACCGTTCGTTGCTCAGCCCCGACCACTGAGCCGGCCTTCCTGATTAGTTTGTCCAGTCTGTTTTTATCCGCTATACGGGCGCCATCTCCCCAACAGGCCACAGCAAAAAACAGAGCACTGGCCACCACTGAATGGTAGACACTGCACAGTAGGGGTTGGCAGATATTAAATGACCTCAGCCTCCTTAAAAAATACAGTCGGCTTTGTCCCTTCCTGTACACCGCCTCCATATGACACTTCCAGTTCAGCTCACTGTCAAGCTGCACCCCAAGGTACCTGTGATTAGCGACCACCTCCACCTCAGTGCCCTTAATGGTAATCGGCGTTGCTTGAGTCCTCCTCCTCCCCCTCCTGAAGTCCACCACTATCTCCTTTGTTTTTTTGGTGTTAAGATGGAGGTTATTGTGTGCGCTCCACTCCACAAAGTTACTTATAATGTCTATGTATTCCTCCTCATTGCCCCCTTTAATGAGGCCGACAACAGCTGTATCATCCGAAAACTTCTGCAAAAAGCAGCTGTTGGTGTTCCATTGGAGATCCGCTGTGTAGATGGTAAACAGGAACGGAGCCAGCACAGTTCCTTGTGGAGCCCCTGTGCTGCTCAAGATGGTGCCCGAGACACTGTTCTGTAGGCGCACGTACTGTGGTCTGAGGGAAAGGTAATCCAAACACCACAGTACCAGTGATGGATCCACTTTCATCTTCTCCATCTTCTCCCCTAGCAGTCGGGGCTGAATAGTGTTGAAGGCGCTTGAAAAGTCAAAAAAAGTAATCCTTACAGATGCATCAGTAGTGTCCAAATGTGTGTACACCCTCTGCAGCATGTAAATGAGGGCATCATCGACACTGATGTTAGGCTGATATGCAAACTGTAAAGGATCCATGTGATTTGACACACTAGTCCTGATGTAGGAAAGGACAAGTCTCTCAAATGTCTTCATTATGTGAGAAGTGAGCGCTACTGGTCTGTAGTCATTGTAGAGATGGGATGGGTCTTCTTTGGAACAGGTACCAGGCAAGATGTTTTCCACAGCCTTGGAACCCTCTGTAGACGCAAGCTCAGGTTGAACAGGTGTGTTAGAATACCACACAGCTCTGAAGAGCTAGCCCCCTTTGTCCATCATCGCTTCCTTCGTATGGTTCCACCTGTCACGTACCAGCCACTGTTACACTCCAGCCCCTCTCATACATATTGGCCATAAGTTCATAAGTAATGAGCAGAATTAGGTCATTCATGCTCTCCACATTCACTATATCCAATCCTCTCATTATACGGTATGTTTCAATGAGGTCCCCCCTCATTCCTCCAAACTCAGCGCGTACAGGACCAGTGCTGTCAAACGCTCACCACATGTTAATCCACTCATTCCTTGATTCCTGGGAACATTCTTGTACAACTCCTCTGGACCCTTTCCAGGGTCAGCATATCCTTCCTCAGACAGAGGGTCCAAAAATGCTCACAATTCTCCAAATACGGCCTGACCAGCGCCTTATCGAGCCTCAGCATTACATAACTGTTTCTGCATTCTAGCCTTCTTGAAATTAATGCTATATTTGCATTTGCCTTCTTTAGTACTGATTCGACTTAAAGATTAACGTTTTGGGAATCCTGCACCAGCACTCCCAAGTCCCTTTGCACCTGCCATTTCTCGATTCTTACCCCATTTAAAAAATAGTCTACATCTTTATTCCTATGACCAAAATGCATGATCGCACTTTGCTACGCTATATTACATCTGCCACTTCTCTCAACCTGTCCAAGTCCTTCTGCAGAGTCCCTGCTTTCTCTTCACTTCCTGCCCTTCCACCTCTTTTCATATAATCCGCAAACTTGGCCACAAAGCATTCAATCCCCTCATCCAAATCACTAATATACAGCATGAAGAGTAGCGTCACCCTGCACCGACCCCTACAGAACTCCGCTAGTCAGTGTCAGGCAACCCCTTTAATGCCACTCTTTGCCTCTACCATCAAGCCAACGTGCTGTCCATGCTAGTATCTGCCCTTTCATTCCATGGGCCCTCATCTTCCTTAGCAGCCTCAGGTATGTTATTTTATCGAAGGCGTTCTGAAAATCTAGGTAAAGCTCCACTGACTCTCCTTCATTTGACCTGCTATATACTTCTTCAAAGAATTCCAGCAAATTTGCCAGGCAAGATCTCCCCTTCACAAAACCATACTAACTTTGGCCTATTTTATCATAAACTTCTAAGTACTCCATAACCTAATCCTTTATAATGGACTTTAAAATCTTACCAACCACTAAAGTCAGACTAACCGGCCTATACTTCCCACTATTCTGCTTTGCTCCCCTCTTGTATAGTGGGGATTTTCGTATTGTCTGAAACCATTCCTGACTCTAGTGATTCTTGAAAACTCAATATTAATGGCTCCACAATCTCCTCTTTCAGAATCCTAGGGTGTAGTCCATCTGGTCCAGGTAACTTATCCACCTTCAGCCCTTTCAGCTTCCCAAGCACCTTCTCCTTAGTAATAGCCACTCTACTAACTTTCACACCCTGATTCTACTGAATTTCAGGCACATTGCTGGTGTCTTCCATTGTGAAGAGTGATGCAAAAAAGTTATTCAGCTTCTTTGCCGTTTCTTTATTCCCCATTATCACTTCTCCTGCATCATTTTCCAGTGGTCCAACATTAACTTTTGCTTCTTTCTTACTCTTTATATAACTGAAGAAACTCTTGCTATCCTCTTTTATCTTATTAGCTAGCTTACCTTCGTATTTCATCTTTTCTCCCCGTGTTGACTTTTTAGATACATTCTGTTGTTCTTTAAAAGCTTCTCAATCCTCTGGCTTCCCACTAATCATTGCAAATAATGACTTCCCTTTTAGTTTCATACTGCCCTTGTCTTCCCTTGTCAGCCACAGTCACCTCATTCTCCCCCAAGACTCTCTCTTTATGTTACTGGGTGTCTTCTCTGGTGATGCTCTGCCAGGCCTGTATTACAGACATTTTTAGCTTATACTTGTTTGGGTGGCTAATCCCCTTCAGTTTTCTCTTCAGCATATAAAAGGCATGCACAATTGGGCTAAGCTCGGGTGATTGACATGGCACCTCAACAATTGACCATTATTTAGCTTTGAAAAATTCCTTTGTTGATTCAGCAGTATGTTTGGTATCATTGTCTTTCTGTAGAATGAACCGCCAGCCAATGAGTTTTGAAGCATTTGTTTGAACTTGATCGGATAGGATGTGTCTATGCACTTCAGAATTCTTTATGCTACTACCATCAGCAGTTGCATCATCAATGAAGAAATGTGAGCCAGTACCTTCAGCAGCCGTACATGCTCAGGCCATAACATCAATATGTTTCACAGATAAGGTGGTGTGCTTTGGATTTTGGGTAGTTCCTTCTCTCCTCCATACTTTGCTCTTGCCATCACTCTGATATGTTAACCTTTGTTTCATCTGTCCACAAGACGTTTTACTAGAACTGTGGTTGCTCTTTTAAGTATTTCTTGGCCAACTGTAACTTGGCCATCCTATTTTTTGCGGCAAATCAGTGGCTTGCATCTTGCAGTGTAGTCTCTGTATTTCTGTTCATGAAGTCTTCTGCAGACAGTGGTCATTGATAATTCCACACCTGACTCCTGAGCAGTGTTTGTGATCTGTCAGACAGGTGTTTGGGAATTTTTCTTTATTGTAGAGTGAATTATTTCTTTCATCAGCTGTGGAGATCTTCCTTGGCCTGCCAGTCCCTTTGCGATTAGTAAGCTCACCAGTGCTCTCGTTCTTCTTAATGATGTTCTAAACAGTTGATTTTGGTAAGCCTAAGGTTGGTCTGATGTCGCTAATGGTTTTATTCTTGTTTCTCAGTCTCATAATGGCTTATTTGACTTTCATTGGTACAACTTTGGTCCTCATGTTGAGAAACAGCAATAAACGTTTCCAAAGGTCATAGAAAGACTAGAGGAAAGACTAGGTGATGGGAGCTCTCTTATACTTGCATTAAGGAGGCAATTAAAACACACCTGGGCAATTACAAACGCCTGTGAAGCCATGCGTCCCAAACATTATGGTGCCCTGAAATGGGGAACTATGTATAAACACAGCAGTAATTTCTACGTTGTAAAACCAAAATGTAAAAAAATGGCCTTTAATAAAATCTGACAATGTGCACCTTAACCACATGAGATTTTTTTCTAACACAAATCTCAAATTGTGGAGTACAGAGGCAAATAAATAAACGATGGGTCTTTGTCCCAAACATTATGGAGGAGACGTTTTGGACCGGGACCCTTCATTCTAATTGTGGGGGAGGCTGGAAGAGAGGAGCTGGAGGGCAAACGCCTGATAAAAACCTGAGGGGGGTTTTGATAGGCAAATGGCTCGCCAAAGGCCAAAGATGAAAAGACAGAAGGCGTTAGACAAAAAGATTTAAGAGTTGCAAAATTTGAAGCTAGAATAAAGAACCTATCTAGAAGGGGAGGGGTGCATATATAGTTGGAGCACAACCCCCCTGCTCTTGCATGCGACGCCCTAATTAATGAAGGCGGGTCTCCCACGTGCCTTGCTCGCCGCGTTATCTCCGTACACTACTGTTTTGAAGGATTTATACAAGCCAAGCCGTGACCGTCCTGAATGCTCCCCATATTGAATCATGTGATGCAAGTACTAAAAAGGGGTGAAAGATTTCAATGTTATCAACAAGAACTGGTCGAGATATAGACTAATGCAGCACGGAAACAAATAATTTGGTCCCACCCTCTCGGGTCGGACACCAAATACCTATATTAATCTGGAATGTTTGTTCCAACATCACTTTAGACAGTTCATTTCAGATTTCAATCATTTTATTTGCCGTGTGTATATTTCCGCGCGCGCCAGAGAGAGAGAAAGAGAGAGACGGAGAGAGCGTGTGTGTTCGTCTGTCTGTCTGTCTGTGCGCCAGTGTGAGCGTGTGTACGTTTCTCCTACTGCAAGCCCTTACCTTAATCTCTGTTACCAGATCCCCAATTCATTTCGACGCCCTCTTCATCGAAAGGAATAAATTATGCAAATTTTCTTCTGAATTAATTCTGCTTATATGTTATAGTAGCGAATAAATGCCGGAATGTTCCTAAGATTAACGCGAACTTCTGTAGCAGATCCCTAGAAGGCGCTATGACTGCAACCGCATAGAAAGTGCATTGCAACCTCCATCCTTGATATTCGAGTTCACGTGACATCAATTATATCTCCATCAAAAATGTGAGTAACCGGTTGTAAAACATCACATGGAATAGCAATAACTGCAAGGGCAGTATGGTAAAAGGCGTAAAAGGCGTAAAAGGCGTATATCCACAAGCTGTTCCATTTGAAAAGGGTGTCTTATTTATCTGATGTCAAACCACTGGAGAGGCGATTAGGCGGTACTCCTATTAATTTGAAATAATTCAGTATACTTATTCCATTAACTCATAGTACAAGTTAAACTCGATCAACAAACTTGCTATCTTACGCTACCATCCGTGCTTATTGCGTTGATCAACGAGCTGCATCACAAGGACTGTGAATGAGGCATTATTTCCGAAGTTATAAAGAAGAAGAATTAAAGCTGCAGTGTTCTGTCATTTCGCGCATTATGGCTGACACCCAAGCTTTTGTTCTTGCCTTCTTCCCATTTTCCTTAAGGCTTGGCACGTTTGCATCTTCCTTGGCAAGTATGGACGCCCAAGCGTAACAGGCAAAATCACAGCAAGTCCCAATACATTATATATGACTTTATTGCTCCTCAGTTTGCATGTTAGAATAAATATGAATGGATCATGAACTGGTTTGTGATCTGCTTAGTTGGGGGAAATCGATAAATGAAGAGAGATATGTGCTGTTGCTTTCAGAGCTCATCGTTGTATTATCTGGAAGTATAAAAGGATTTGCCAAACTTTACAGACAGACTGCAAGTAGAAAAGGACACGCGGAATGCTAATACCAAGGCCACCTTCACAACAACCAAGCCAACTAGGGGATATTGGCTCGTGGAATATGCAGAACGCCGATCTGAATGCCCTCTTTGGACACTTGTAAAGTAAAGTTTTGCATTCAGTAGTTGCCTTGGAACTTTAAGATTAAGGTGTAATGACAATTAGCGAAATATAGACCAGAATTAGAGTGATAGGTCGATAGAGTGAGGAAACAGGCCCTACGGCCCAACTCGCCCACACCGGCCAACAATGCCCCAACTACACTTGTCCAACCTACCTGCGCTTGGCCCATATCCCTCCAAACCTGCCCTATCCATGTACCTGACTAACTGTTTCATAAACGATGGAATTGTCCCAGCCTCAACTACCTCCTCTGGCAGCTTGTTCCATACACCCGCCACCCTTTGTGTGAAAAGGTTACCCCTCGGATTCCTATTAAATCTTTTCCCCTGCAGCTTAAACCTCTGTTCCTCGATTCCCGTACTAAATACGACTAAATGTGTCCGACTAGGGGAGGAGAGGGATGAAGTGTAAAGCCAGGGGAGGGATACTTGGAAGGGGCTGGGGCAGGGATGGTATAGTAGAAGAAATAGGTGCGCACTGGAGGGGGTGGGGGGTGGGGGGGGGTGCGCTGGTTTACCGTAACATGGATAATTCAATTTTCATATATTTGGATTATAAGACAGCAAAGAGGAATGTGAGACGCTGTTCCTGCAGTTTGCGTGTAGCCTTCCTCTGGTAATGGACAAGGACCAGGACAGAAAGGTCGGTATGGGAATTCGAAACTTGTTATACGCACTTTTTTGTATGGTATAACAATTAAATTATGCCGAGATTTTAAGCATTGTTTCCTAGAGGAAATTAGGCCGCAATTAATTGTTGAAATAAGTAATTGCAAATGCTGGTTCATTTTTTTTTTTTAAGATACAAAGTGCTGGAGTACATCGACGGGTCTGTGCCAGCACTTTGTTTAATAGTTCAGTTTAGTTTAGTTTAGAGATACTGCTTGAAAACGGCCTCTTCTTATCACCAAATCCTCACTGACTACAGATCACCCATCACTTCAGTTTATATTATCCCTTTTTTGCATCCGTACATATTTTGGGCAATTTAAGAGGCCAATTAACCTGCAAACCCGCACGTCTTTGAGATGAGGGAAGAAACTGGGTTACCTGAAGGAAACCCACGCGGTCACAGAGAGAACGTACGAACACCGCACAGACAGCAAGCTGCCGAGATCAAGATCGAAGGGACCCTCTGTCAGGAGGCAGCTCTACCAGCTGCGCCACTGTGTTTTGAATTAATTGCTTGCGGACGAGAACCCGCTTCATAAGGAGATTACGAAATGTATTTGTTCAATAACTGTAACTGAGGCTATTTAATTTGCCACCCGAGTATTTAAATAGCTGAGGCTATTTAATTGCCACCCGAGTCTTTATCAACGTATACAAGAGGCAATTGGATAACACTCAAGCAACGGTAGCTTGACGGATAACGCAGAGGCCTGTTCTACGCTATTTACTACACTGCGCTTGCAGTCTTCGCAATCCCTGGTGAAGTATTCCAGAGATTTATTCGTTCTCTAAATGAATACCGCCTCGGTCTTTAGAGAGTCGTTAACAAAAACTCAAATTTGAACACATCCGAGCCAAGATTTGAACACATCCGATTTAATAGGAATCCGAGTGGTCACTTTTTCACACAAAGGGTGGTGGGTGTATAGAACAAGCTGCCAGCGGAGGTAGTTGAAGCTTGCACTATCCCATCGTTTAGTAAACAGTTAGACAGATACATGGATGGGCAGGTTTGGAGGGATATGGACCAAGCGCAGACAAGTGGGATTAGTTTAGCTGAGACATTGTTGGCCGGTGTGGGCGAGTTGGGCTGAATGGCCTGTTTCCACACTGTATCAATCTATGACTGTAACCGCAGGAAGAATTTAATCCGGGCAAGTGCGAGGGGCAGTATTCTGGGAGGTCGAATGTGAGGATAAAATATGCAGTTCAGACCAAGACCCTTGGCAGCATTGATGGACAGAGGGGTCATTTCACTTGCACTTTCTGTGCAAGTGACGAATAAAACTGATTGATTGATTGATTTTCAAGTACATATCTCCCTGAAAGCAGCAAGGCAAATAGATGGTACAGAAAGCGTGTGATTTACCTTCCCTCATGGGTGGGAACACTGATTTTCACAATCAGAAGATCGTGCTGCAGCTTGAAAAAAATCACGTTGCAACTTAAAAAAAATCTGGTGAGTAAAGTCCTTATGGTAACTTCAAGGTGTGTGTGTGCGAAAATCTGGCCTTTGATATAATCTTTATCAAAGGCTTTCAGAAAATACCATTAGCCATTCAACCGCAGAGAAACAACGAAGCAGCCAACCTGTTAGTTGAAAAGTAATTGAAATGAGAAAAAAAAAATTCTGTTTCCTTTTCCACTGCTGAATGTGCTCAGAATTTCCACAATTTCCTTTAATTTTTTATTTCATATTTCCAACCTGCAGTCTTTTTTTTTGCTTTTAGGTTAGCATTTCATTTAATGACTTCAGAAGAGCCGCTTTAAATGGTGATCCCATCAGCAACTGAGAGCACAAGAGTAAACACAAAGACAGCTTTAATAAATTGGAAGAGCCTCTTGCATGCACATGTGTTGTATTATGGATCTGGGTTAAATTGAAGGAACCAAAGACACAAAGTGCGAAACCCGCTGTTTTACTCCTGCACTTTGACATTTTTTTTGTAAACCAGCATCTGCACTTCCTTGTTTCTATGCAGAGGAAACAAACGTCAGCTATTAATCAGAATTACATTTCTTCTTTTGTGTGGCATGCACAGCCTAAAGTTGTTGGACAACGTGTTCTATTTGATCTTCCATTTGTGCACGTCGAGTTGATTGCATTAGTCGAAACAGGGCGGACCACGTGATGGTTGCAATCTTCCACCCCAGAATTACACCTCTGTCTTCAAGACAATTTGTGATTGCTAAATTTCATTTAGTTTAGACATATAACACAGGAATAGGTACCTTTGCCCACTGAATATTGATCATCCATTCACAATAGGTCTACAGTATCCCACTTTCCAATCCACATCTCTGCACTTTAGGATACTTTCTTTCACAGAGGCCAATTAACCCACAAATCCACACAGCTATGAGAAGCGAAAGGAAACTCGAGCACAGGTGTAAACTCCACAGACAGTGCTCAAGGTCAGGGTCGAACCTAGGTCTCAGTCACTATGAAGCAGCAGTTCTACCAGCTGTACCACTGTTTCCAAACAGAGTTTTCTAACACAAGCTCACAGTGAAAAAAATGAAGCAAATTCATAAAAATAGATTCAGGAAGCCAAGTCAAAAAACAGTAGGCCATATTCCCTCAAGTCTGAACGACCATTTAGTAAAATCGCGGCTGATCTGATTTTGTCTTAGTCCAAGCTCTCTTGCCGAGTTTCCACATTGATCAGCTGGAAGGTTGAATGGGGCCTCGCAGAATGTTTAATCCTGACATGGGCTATTTGATATATATTGGGAAATCAAATCCTGATAGGATATATACTGTGAATGTTGGGCCCTAAGAAATATTGATGAACAGGGAGGCTTCGCAATAATTCTGTTTCTTTCAAATGCTCAATAGCTGCAGCATTTTTGATCTTTCTTTCAGGTTTCCAGCACTGGTGACATTTTAGTCTTTTGTTTACCTTTGTAATCATGATGGTTAATTTGGACAAACACTGTGGATTACAAGGCAAATTCTGAAACTGAAAGTGATTAACAGTCTTTCACAGGGTTAATAATCTCAGTGATTCGCAGGTTTAACAATCTCGTCCTTGGTTACCAAGACCAGAAGGCACAACTAGGAAAGAGGAGCTGTGACTGGTCCATGTAAGTAAATAAAAGTGGAAGAACCAAAATAGTCTAGAGTGAAAAATGCGTGATCTTAAAAATTCAGCAGTCAGCACTGGATATCAACTATTTTCTTTTATCTTGAAAGAATAAACACCACAAAGTACTTACATCACAATTAATTCATTTGACAAACATACTGAGCAATATGGTCCACAGTTATAGGGGGGTATCAACATCAATAAAATTAAGTGAAGGTTTCACCGCTAGCGGAAGTCACACTTCTGCAATCACGTGAACTCGCTGGTGTCTCAGCAAGTGTGATGATCGAGTGAATCCCTTTCCACACACAGCGCACACGAATGGCCTTTCTTTAGTGTGAACCTGCTGGTGCCTCAGCAGGTTGGACGACTGAGTGAATCCCTTGCCGCACATGGAGCAGGAGAACATTTTCTCTCCGGTGTGAATGCGCTGGTGGGTGCGAAGATTGGATGCTGAGCTGAACCCCTTCCCACAGACGGAGCATGTCAGCGGCCTCTCCCCTGTGTGCACGCGCTGGTGTTGAATGAGGTGAGATGACTGCCTGAACCTCTTCTCACAGTGAGAGCAACTGAATGGCCTCTCATCAGTGTGAACAAGCTGGTGCTTAATCAGATCCGCAGAGATTTTAAAGCAGTTTCCACAGTCAGAACATTTGAAAGGTCTCTCGTTCGTGTGCACCCTCTGGTGTAACTGCAGACTGGAAGATAAGGTGAATCCCTTTCCGCACAGTAAGCAGGTGAATGGCCTCTCGCCGGTGTGGCTGCGTTTATGCGTCTCAAGCTGGGACGGTGAGCTGAACCCTTTTCTGCAGTCATCGCATTTCCATGGTTTCTTTGTGGACCGGGCAGCCTTGCGTCTCTCCAGATTGGACTATCAGTTGCTGTCTTGATCACAGATCGCAATGTACCTACATCTCTGTGATGTTTCCTCAGGCTGTGCAATTTTTTAAAGTTCTTGGCACACCCTTACACTCAAATGTGACACATTTCTCTTATTCTTCAAGACCAATGAATCGAATGGCCAGGTCTGGGTGCGCGGTTAGATTGTGTTTCCAATGCTCAAATCCACCCATTCGTATAATCTGCAAGAGAAGCCACTGTCACTTTAACAAATTAATAGTACATGTTATTTTAACATTCTTGCATTCCACCAAAGCTACATATCTCAATTCCACACATTCTCCAACACCTGGGTAATAAATATTCAACATCTTTCCTCGCAAATATTTATTTCCCATTACCTACTAGAGTTAGCTCCACACCTGCCACAGAAAGTGATTAAAATAAAAGAGTCAACAAATTTTAATTCATGTTAATTTTATTTCACCTTAAAACCCAATCTGTCAACATGCCGCAAAGAGCGGGACAGTGGCACTGCTGGTAAAACTGGTGCCTCACATTGCCAGAGATCCAGATTTGAACCTGACCTCAGATACTGGCTGTGTGGAATGTAGACATTTTCCCCGTGACAGCTTGATTTCCTCCGACATCCCAAATACATGTGGGTTTGCAGGTTAATTGGCCTCTGTAAATTGTCCCTGATGTGCAGGGAGTGGGTGTGAATGTGGAATAACATAGAAATAATGTGAGCAGGTAATTGATGGACAGCATGGACAGGAAGGGCTGAAGGGCCTGCTCCCATGTTGTATCCTTCAAGCAATTAATTGGTATCAATAATTCGATTATTGTAATGAAATTCTGGAAAACTTGGATCATTTATCAAATTCTGATCTCAATTTTTTACCAGCTGTTTCACTTCAATGGGCCATCTAATACAAAGTAAAACAGTAAAGCCTCGATCACCACTGGAAAATGTACTTTGTTTCCTGATTAACAAACCATCGGTCAGCACAGAATTGTACTAATTTCTCTTTGTTGCAGTATGGCTGCAAAGACTGGGTCACATCTTGCAGAGTGCAGACTGATCAGATTCCAGCTTTGGTATCTTAGACAAATCTTGGAAGTCACTTGACACTAAGAAGAAAAACCCTCCAAAGAATCTACCTACATTGAAAACAGTCCATGCTGGGAATCACACTCTTCTCAGCCCGGGACCTGGAGAGCTTCAAGATCATATGTCAAAGGATGAACACTACAGCCAACTCAAGCTAATACAATCTGCTCTAACAAACTATCTCAGAAGTACTCTACAAATGTCCTTTCTTGGGATCCTGTAGCACCCTGATTTTCCCAGTCTACCTGCATATTCAAATCTCCCATGACCATCATAGTATTGCCTTTCCTACATGCCAATTGTATATCCTGATATAACTTTTGCCCTATATCCTGGCCACTGTTTGGGGGCCTGTAAATAACTCCAGTTAGGGTCGTTTCACCCTTACAATGTCTCAGCTCTACCCACATTGACTACATCTTCTGATCCTATATCACCCCTTGCTAAGGACCGAATTTCATTATTTCGCAATAGAGTTACCCCACCTCCTCTGCCCACCTGTCTGTCTTTCCGATAGGCCATAGAACCTTGAATATTGAGCTCCCAGCTCCGATCCTCTTGCATACTTTAGATCGGGTAAATGCACAGAGTCTTTTGCCCAGAGTAGGGAAATCGAGCACCAGAGGACATAGGTTCAAGGTGAAGTGGAAAATATTTAATATGAATCCGATGCATAAAACAAAGGGTGGTGGGTGTATGGAACAAGCTGCCAGAGGAGGTAGTTGAGGCTGGGGATATCCCATTGATTAATAAACAGTTAGACAGGTACATGGATAGGACAGGATTGGAGGGATTTGGACCAAGCGCAGGCAAGTGGGACTAGTGTAGTTGGGGCGTTGTTGGCCGGTGTGGGCGAGTTCGGCCGAAGGGCCTGTTTCCACACTGTATCATTCAATGATTCTATGACACAAGAACCAAGGTGGGGAAGATACTGCAACCCCGGCCACTGGCTACACTGGGCCGCGCATGCGATTCCTCCAACCCGCGCTTCCAAGATGGTGCCAGTCTTTTCCACTTAAACAAAAACCTCCGGATGCCAGATTTCATTAGTAATCCGCGGCCAACACGCGGCATCAGAAGCCGTCACAGTCACAGGTCTCTTTATCCTCCTGCACTCAGGCTCGCTTACCAGACCCTGCGTCACCTCAGTCAAGCGCCGCCGCTCATTCCACGCATGCTCAGTGTGCAACCGTACCCCGCACATGCGCACTGATTTCCCCATGTCATGATAGTGGATTGGGCGGATTCTGCGCACCGCGGAATTATGGGTAATTTCCCCGCCATTGAGAGCAACGCTCGCCAAGGGCAAAGCTGCATTCTACAAAGATTTCGATCGGAGGGAAATTAATTAATGTTATATCCGACCTGCGTGTCAATCAGTCGGAGCCTGAACTGGACTGGATGCTGGTTTGCACCGAAGTTAGGCACAAAATGCTGGAGTAACTCAGCGAGTCAGGCAGCAACTCTGGAGACAAGGACTATGTGACGTTTCAGGTCGACACCTTTCTTCAGACTGCGGCATTTTATGCCTACCTTCCTCGCCTGGACGGGGCCCACTGGTTTAATTAGGAATAACATCTCAGTGTGGGGTTTGCTAAATACAGCTAAATACAGCTTCTACAGAGGCCCGGGGAGCCGTTGGTGAGAGGAGGACTTACCTGCAGCTGTAAGTATAAATACAGCGCGGGGTTTGCTTCTACAGAGGCCCGGGGAGCCGTTGGTGAGAGGAGGACTTACCTGCAGCTGTAAGTATAAATACAGCGCGGGGTTTGCTTCTACAGAGGCCCGGGGAGCCGTTGGTGAGAGGAGGACTTACCTGCAGCTGTAAGTATAAATACAGCGCGGGGTTTGCTTCTACAGAGGCCCGGGGAGCCGTTGGTGAGAGGAGGACTTACCTGCAGCTGTAAGTATACCCAAATCTGTAACGTTCCATCTCACTTCCAGAGAAGGATTCTGGTGGAAGCCTCTGATTGGTGGAAGAGGATCAGAGGAAGCAGCTGATTGGCTTGTATCCCGGGTAAGGCTTTATTGTATTCGGATAAAGGGGAGAATGAAGGCCAGGGCAGTTTACTGTTCTGGTTGTCAGATGTGGGAGGTCATGGAGTCTGAGTGCTCTCCAGACGTCCACATCTGCGCCAGGTGCGTCGAGATGGGGCTCCTAAGGGACCGCGTTAGGAACCTGGAGCAGCAACTCGATGACCTCTGTCTGCTCAGGGAGAGCGAGGAGGTCATAGAAAGGAGTTACAGGGAGGTGGTCACTCCAAGACCACGGGAGACAGAAAACTGGGTCACAGTTAGGAAGGGCAATGGGCAGAGGCAGGGACTGGTGAGTACCCCGGTGGCTGTACACCTTGAAAATAAGTACTCGTGTTTGAGTAAGGGTGGGGGAGACAGCCTACCTGGGGGCAGCGACAGCGGCCGGGCCTCTGGCACAAAGACCGGTCCTGTTGCTCAGAAGGGTAAGGAAAAGAAGAGGAGGGCAATTGTAATAGGGGACTCTATAGTCAGGGGGTCGGATAGGCGATTCTGTGGACGCAGACAGGAGTCCCGGATGGTAGTTTGCCTCCCTGGTGCCAGGGTCAGGGATGTGTCTGAACGTGTCCAAGAAATCCTGAAATGGGAGGGAGAGGAGCCTGAGGTTGTGGTGCATATAGGTACCAACGACATAGGTAAAAAAAGAGAAGAGGTCCTGAAAGAAGAATTTAGGGAGTTAGGTAGAGAGTTATGGAGAAGGACTGCAAAGGTAACAATCTCAGGATTACTGCCTGTGCCACGTGACAGTGAGAGTAGGAATGGAGCGAGGTGGAGGATAAATGCGTGGATGAGAGACTGGTGCAGTGGGTATGGATTCAAGTTTCTGGATCATTGGGACCTCTTTTGGGGAAGGTGCGACCTGTACAGAAAGGACGGGTTGCACTTGAACTCAAGGGGGACCAATATCCTGGCGGGGAGATTTGCAAAGGCTACTGGAGAGACTTTAAACTAGTATGGTTGGGGGGAGGGACTCAAATTGGGAAAGCTAGCAGTCAGTGTGTGAAGCAGGGGGCAGAGAATGGTAGCACTCTGACCCAAAATGTAGGGGAGGGAGAAGAAAAAGAAAATAATCAGAGAATAAGAGAGGGTGGGTTTCTTAAATGTGTATATTTTAATGCTAGGAGCATTGTAAGAAAAGTGGATGAACTTAGAGCCTGGATTGACACCTGGAAGTATGATGTTGTGGCGATCAGTGAAACATGGTTGCAGGAGGGCTGTGATTGGAAACTAAATATTCCAGGATTTCATTGCTTCAGGTGTGATAGAATTGGAGGGGCAAGAGGTGGAGGTGTTGCATTGCTTATCAGGGAAGATATTACAGCAGTGCTTTGGCAGGATAGATTAGAGGGCTCGTCTAGGGAGGCTATTTGGGTGGAACTGAGAAATGGGAAAGGGGTAGCAACACTTATAGGGGTGTATTATAGACCGCCAAATGGGGAGCGAGAATTGGAAGAGCAAATATGTAAGGAGATTGCAGATATTAGTAGTAAGCACAAGGTAGTGATTGTGGGAGATTTCAATTTTCCACACATAGACTGGGAAACACATTCTGTAAATGGGCTGGATGGGTTGGAGTTTGTAAAATGTGTGCAGGATAGTTTTTTGCAACAATACATAGAAGTACCTACTAGAGAAGGGGCGGTACTGGACCTCCTGTTAGGAAATGAGATGGGTCAGGTGGCAGAGGTATGCGTTGGGGAACAGTTCGGGTCCAGTGATCACAATACCATTAGTTTCAATATAATTATGGAGAGGGACAAAACTGGACCTAGGGTTGAGATTTTTGATTGGAGAAAGGCTAACTTTGAGGAGATGCGAAAGGATTTAAAAGGAGTAAATTGGGACAGTTTGTTTTATGGGAAAGATGTGGAAGAGAAATGGAGTACATTTAAAGGTGAAATTTTAAGAGTACAGAATCTTTATGTCCCTGTTCGGTTGAAAGGAAATCGTAAAAATTGTAAAGAGCCACGGTTTTCAAGGGAAATTGGACACTTGGTTCGGATAAAGAGGGAGATCTACAATAGTTATAGGCAGCATGGAGTAAATGAGGTGCTTGAGGAGTATAAAGAATGTAAAAAGAATCTTAAGAAAGAAATTAGAAAAGCTAAAAGAAGATATGAGGTTGCTTTGGCAAGTAAGGTAAAAGTAAATCCGAAGGGTTTCTACCGCTATATTAATAGCAAAAGGATAACGAGGGATAAAATTGGTCCATTAGAGAGTCAGAATGGCCAACTATCTGCAGAGCCAAAAGAGATGGGGGAGATATTGAACAGTTTCTTTTCTTCGGTATTCACCAAGGAGAAGGATATTGAATTATGTGAGGTAAGGGAAACAAGTAGAGTAGCTATGGAAATTATGAGGATCAAAGAAGAGGAAGTACTGACACTTTTGAGAAATATAAAAGTGGTTAAGTCTCCAGGTCCGGACAGGATATTCCCTAGGACATTGAGGGAAGTTAGTGTAGAAATAGCAAGGGCTATGGCAGAAATATTTCAAATGTCATTAGAAACGGGAATAGTGCCGGAGGATTGGCGTACTGCGCATGTTGTTCCATTGTTTAAAAGGGGTCTAAGAGTAAACCTAGCAATTATAGACCTGTTAGTTTGACGTCAGTGGTGGGCAAATTAATGGAAAGAATACTTAGAGATAATATATATAAGCATCTGGATAAACAGGGTCTGATTAGGAACAGTCAACATGGATTTGTGCCTGGAAGGTCATGTTTAACTAATCTTCTTGAATTTTTTGAAGATGTTACTCGGGAAATTGATGAGGGTAAAGCAGTGGATGTTGTGTATATGGACTTCAGTAAGGCCTTTGATAAGGTTCCTCATGGAAGGTTGGTTAAGAAGGTTCAATGGTTGGGTATTAATGGTGGAGTAGCAAGATGGATTCAACAGTGGCTGAATGGGAGATGCCAGAGAGTAATGGTGGATGGTTGTTTGTCAGGTTGGAGGCCAGTGACGAGTGGGGTGCCACAGGGATCTGTGTTGGGTCCACTGTTGTTTGTCATGTACATCAATGATCTGGACGATGGTGTGGTAAATTGGATTAGTAAGTATGCAGATGATACTAAGATAGGTGGGGTTGCGGGTAATGAAGTAGAGTTTCAAAGTCTACAGAGAGATTTATGCCAGTTGGAAGAGTGGGCTGAAAGATGGCAGATGGAGTTTAATGCTGATAAGTGTGAGGTGCTACATCTTGGCAGGACAAATCAAAATAGGACGTACATGGTAAATGGTAGGGAATAGAAGAATGTAGGTGAACAGAGGGATCTGGGAATAACTGTGCACAGTTCCATGAACGTGGAATCTCATGTAGATAGGGTGGTAAAGAAAGCTTTTGGTGTGCTGGCCTTTATAAATCAGAGCATTGAGTATAGAAGTTGGGATGTAATGTTAAAATTGTACAAGGCATTGGTGAGGCCAATTCTGGAGTATGGTGTACAATTTTGGACGCCTAATTATAGGAAGGATGTCAACAAAATAGAGAGAGTACAGAGGAGATTTACTAGAATGTTGCTTGGGTTTCAGCAACTAAGTTACAGAGAAAGGTTGAACAAGTTAGGGCTTTATTCTTTGGAGCGCAGAAGGTTAAGGGGGGACTTGATAGAGGTTTTTAAAATGATGAGAGGGATAGACAGAGTTGACGTGGAAAAGCTTTTCCCACTGAGAGTAGGGAAGATTCAAACAAGGGGACATGACTTGAGAATTAAGGGACTGAAGTTTAGGGGTAACATGAGGGGGAACTTCTTTACTCAGAGAGTGGTAGCTGTGTGGAATGAGCTTCCAGTGAAGGTGGTGGAGGCAGGTTCGTTTTTATCATTTAAAAATAAATTGGATAGTTATATGGATGGGAAAGGAATGGAGGGTTATGGTCTGAGCGCAGGTATATGGGACTAGGGGAGATTATGTGCTCGGCACGGACTAGAGGGGTCGAGATGGCCTGTTTCCGTGCTGTAATTGTTATATGGTTACATGGTTATAACATTAAAAAAAATAGTGGATTGTTTCGGAAGGCCAGGGAGTTGTTGTGAGAATAAAACGTGGTGCGATGGATGTTTCGGATGCATACTATAAAGAAACAAATGCTTTCTCAGTTCGATCACAAATGCCAAGAATCATAACATTTCTTATCGTTCAGAACCGCACAACATTGCGGTGAGATCACATTTGGAGTATTGTGTTCAGTTCTGGTAATCCTGCATGCCTGGAAGCATGTCGTTATGCTGGAAAGAATCCAGCGAAATGTTACGAGGAAGCTGCGGGACTGGAGGGCCTGAGCATTCAGGGAGAGATTGGGCGAGCTAGGAATTTATTCCTTGGGATAAGGGGTGATCTTATGGAATGAGGGGAATCGATAGGGTGAATGCACAATCTGTTATTCAAGGTAAAGGAATCATGAACTAGAGTACACAGGTTTAACGTGATTGAGGAAAGATTTATTAGGTACCCGAGGTGCAACGTATTCACTCAAAGAATTGTGGATGTTTGAAATGAGCTGCCAGAGTAGGTATGTGTGAGAAAGAACTGCAGATGCTGGATAAAATCGAATGTAGACACAAAATGCTGGAGCAACTCAGCGGGTGAGGCAACATCTATGGAGAGAAGGAATGTGTGACGTTTGGTCGTCCAAGGTTCGCTTATATTGCCATCCATATCCCTCCTCCTCATTGGAACTTGTGGCTCTGAACTTCGATCAACTGGTCTTTAAATAACTCCCACGTGTCAGCGGTAGTCCCATCGTACCGCCCGAGCTTCTGCCAAACGGAGTAGTTGTTTGACTTCCAGCATTTTGTACGTCCCTGCAAGGTCCAAATATTCCTTGAAGATGTGGAGGGGTTTAGACCAGGCACAGGCAAGCAGGTCTCGACCGGTTAAGGAACTCGCTTGGCGTGGATGCGTTGGGTCGAAGGGCATGTTTCCGTGCTGCATAACTTTAAGACTCTATGCACTTATATAATGCAGTAGGTTTTCTCTGGGTCCACCGGACTTTTTTTTTTTCATGCACCCTCATTGCCTTCTTCTTTCACACCTTAATTTGTACCTTACACAATCCTTCCTCCGTCAAGTCGTCAAGAGAGTTTATTGCCATGTGTCCCAGGTAGGATATTGAAATTATTGCTTCACCGCAGAAGAGTTCTCTGCAGTGGTGAGCTCTCACTAACTATCAGCATTTCCTTGCATTCCTTTTTTTGCCCTATATGTTCCTAGATTGACATTATGCATTGATAACATTTGTATTTTCCCGCCTCATTGTGTAATTCTTCCTTTGACACAAAACATGTTTGAAAACTCGTTTTTACATTAGATTTACCGAGAATTTTGCCTTGAATGAAGACGAGATATAATTTGAAATGTTGTTGTCTGTTTTTGTTTCGATAGTACAAGTAGTACTATTTACCTTGGACCAATCCCGTTTAAATAAAACAGACGCTTGCCAAACAAAAAGCAGGAACAATTCAGCGGGACAGGCAGCATCTGAGGAGAATAGGGGGGTTGCACATAAGGTCACTGGGTTGTAGGGATCGACGCACGGAGCCGCTAAATCCGACTAGAAGACATCCGTCACTTCCGGTATATGTTATTAATGTTAGAAACGCGTACTTTTCTACCTGTTAAAAACCGCCAAAATGTTGAATTTTTGCGCTGAAACAAATTGTGGGAGTCGGGGTAAGTGTGAGAGACATGTACCCAACTTTAGAATTCCAAACGTGAAGCGAAGTGAAGCGAGAAATGAAGGGATTGCAGCAGCTAAAGTGCTTGGTAAACTGACAATATTGGGAATTATCGCGTTTGTTCACTGCATTTCATCAAGTAAGGCATTACTTGTGATATTCCTTGATTCCTTTGGTATCTAAAAAATCTCAGAAGTGATAAATCTGGCTGTACATTTTTCTTCAGATGCGTTTTCATTTTGTATGTAAAAACCCACGAGAACCATGGGCGATTAAAAAAAATTACAGCCAGATTTATCACTTCTGAAACGTGTTAGATGCCAAAGGAATCAAGAAAAAACACAAATAATGCCTTAGTTGATGAAATGCAGTGAGCAAACGGCCAATGTTCGCCAAGCGCTCTGGCTGTTGTGTCCCTTCAGCTCTAGCTTCTTTCTACCGTCATTTCTCCTCACTTTTGGAATTCGGAAGTATGCTAAATGCTTCTCACGTTTATCCTGATTTCCATAATTATTTACTGCGCAAAAATTTACAATTTCAGCGGGTTTTAACGGGCCCGCTACGCTGGAAACAATGGTGCCTACCTGCAGTTCATCGCGTGTAATCCATTTGGAGTAGCGTAGCAACAGTACGGGTCATGGGTCGTGACCGGACTGCCGTGAAACCTCTCTATATCAATGGCTGCATTGTAGGGTCAACATCTTGCTTCAGACCTTTCCGTCCTACCCTTCCTTCCTACACGGAGCAGGCGTATGCTGGTCTGCTGTGTCATAATGATGACTGGAACTTTTTTCGTGAATATTACAAATTACTTTTGATTTTCACTGGACACTGCACCAGAGCGGCAGCCTGCTCCCGGAATTTGCTCTGGGTCACCCCATATATAAATGTGTTCGTGCAACAACTCAACAGTAAGAGCATATTGGCAATTTCTACAAAAATTCCTCTGACTCGGTAATCACCCGTGATTTTCGTATAGATGAACAGTGCAAGATATGGCACCCAAAGGAGGATGGAACTACCTGAAATGGCGAAGAGCAAGACCATGGACCTTTTCCTGCTCTCCATTTCGGGATCTTTCCGGGGCTCCCCATTGCTTCGCCCACGGAGTCTCATGCGAGCTCTATTGGCAGCTACAATGTGCCTGACTGTGAGGATATTCAGCAAAATTATCAGAAAAAAAGCGAGGCACGGTGTCATAATATGAGATGACAAATCAAAGGTTTTCCAAAGAAGTATAGTGTAGCGAGCTAACCCCACTCTGCAATACCACGGAACATTGTCAATTATATACATCGGTTCGTGCATAAAATACCAAGGTATGCTCTTCAAGCATCCCACCATGCAGATCGTTCCTATAACATAAGCTGCCGTTCTCTCGGTGCAATATTTTGTTTTCAGCTTTTGGCAACAAATGGCCACACATCGATCAAAGGTAAAAGCGACTGTTAACCAAACAGAACTGTCCTTCGTGGCGTGGTATAAAGTAATGCTGAGACTGCAAACTGGAGTAATAGACATGAAACTACCTGGAGTGTAGATGCCAGGTATTCGATTTAATAACACAGCAGTGACAATAACCAGAAGATCCGTCACCGCCATGGATACCAGGTACCGAGTGATGCATCTGGAGAGACCGCACTTCCCTCTGGATAGGATCACAATCCCCACGAAATTAACTGTACACGAAGAAGGTGGTGGGGGTGGGGGGTATTGGGAGAGAGAAAAAGAACGAGATGTTATGAAGTGCAAATGCAGCAAAATTAATATACTGACACGAATTATAGAAATACTTCACGACGCAGGCTTGATGCAATTGGAGCGGCCGAAATTGCCAATGTCGCTGCCATAATGCCGAGTTCGAGTCCACATTTCTATGAAAGATTGACCAAAAATGCTGGAATATCTCAGCGGGCCAGCGGGTGAACAAGCATCTATGGCGAAATTTCTACAGTTGGACACTGATCTAATGACAGAATTTGCTGATTGAGAATGCACGCACAATAGCAGGAAAAGGCCGAGATTAAACACATAGTGTAACACCCTAGAATGGAATGTAAACCTAGTATCCCCACAATACATAGCTGACCAGTGACGAAGAATAACAGCAAGCAACTCTTCGGAAATTGGATGGTTAATGTAGTAAGTCGGGTTTCCACTTATGATTCAACCATCCTCTCACCATTCTCTGTGTGAAAAGAGTCCCTTCTGATCCGCTCTACAACGTTTACTCCTTACTCTAAAACGAAGTCCGCTAATCCTATTCACCTACATAATTTTCCATTCGTCTATTATATTCTTCTCTGAACCACTTCAACCTCAGGGAGAACAGACCCAGGCTCTCTAGTCTCTCCTTATAATCAAAATACTCCAAGAAGGTAGGCACAAAATGCTGGAGTAACTCAACGGGCGAGGCAGCATCTATGGAGTGAAGGGGTGGGTGACGTTTCGGGTCGATACCCTTCTTTAGACTGACATCCGGGGGGGGGGGGGTGCGGGAAAAAGATAGAAAGTGTGCGGAGACAGTAGGACGTAGGAGAACTGGGAAGGGGGGGGGAGGGGTGCGGGAAAAAAGATAGAAAGTGGGCGGAGACAGTATGAATTGTAGGAGAACTGGGAAGGGGGGGGGGGGTGCGGGAAAAAGATAGAAAGTGGGCGGAGACAGTAGGACTTGTAGGAGAACTGGGAAGGGTGGGGGGGGGGGGGAGAAATCACGGGCTATCCGAAATTAGAGAAGTCAATGTTCATACCGCTGGGGTGTAAATTACCCAAGCGAAATATGAAGTGCTGTTCCTCCAATTTGCGCTGGGCTTCACACTGACAATGGAGGAGGTCCAGGCCAGAAAGGTCAGATTGGGAATGGAAGGGGGAGTTGAAGTGCTGAGCAACCGGGAGACCGGGTTGGTTACGACGGACTGAGCGGAGCTGTTTAGCGAAACGCTCGCCGAGCCTGCGCTTGGTTTCGCTGAAAACCTCAGCTCAGTCCTTCTTAACCAACCTGATCGATGGCGTGCAAATAAATATGCTAAATCGGATAGACACAAACCCAGCAGGCCGCTAAACACTAAACACCTAGGGGTGAAGTTAACTATGAGCAGCGACAATGTACATCGCCGCGATTGATAATGCTATGATCTGGCATATCCTTCACTCCACCAGCAGAGGTCAGCAGTGGGCTGGCAATCTCTTTAATGACGGCATGGCCAAAGGTCCAAAACGAATCCTGGGGCAAGACCACGTTCGCGAAAAATAGAGCCTGCTACTAAATCCTCAATTCATTTTGACACCGTCTTCATGGAAAGGAATACGTCAAGGTTATGATATTTTTCATCACAATTGAATGGCCTAAATATTACATGGGCTAATGGATGCAGGAGCCTTCCCAAGATTAACATGAACTTCTGACATGAAACTCTATAACACCAGACACAATGTGAGTAACGTACTGTGAAACTTCACCTGGAATAGCGATGATTGCAAGGGCGGTGTAGTAAGCGGCGTAGATCGGTCCTCTCAGCGGGGCATGCATTTTCTCGGCAAATAGGATCTCTATGAGCTCTGTTCGTTTTGAAAAGTGTTTCTTATTTATTCGATCTCAAGTCACTGGAGACACAATTAGGAAATAGTACTCTTAACTGAATTTGAAATCACTACATATGCGGTTCCCATTACATCACGATTTAAGTTACAGTCGTCGAACAAACATGCTAATTTACACTTCCATCTGTGGTATGTTGGGGAAGTCCAGAACTAGGGGTCACAGTTTAAAAATTAGAGTATTTTAGGATCGAGATGAGAAAATCATTTTTTACACAGAGAGTGGTGAATCTGTGGAATTCTCTGCCACATACGGTAGTTGAGGCCAGTTCATTGGCTATATTTAAGATGGAGTTAGATGAGGCCCTTGTGGCTAAAGGGATCAGGGGGTATGGAGAGAAGGCCGGGAAGGGATACTGAGTTGGATGATTAGCCATGATCATGTTGAATGGCGGTGCAGGCTCGAAGGGCCGAATGGCATACTCCTGCACCTATTTTCTGTGTGTCTATGTTTTTATGTAATTGCATTGATTAACTAACTGAATGCTATTCATGTACTTTTATTTTTATATGATTGCAAACAATATTTCCGTGCCTTAAAGTGAAGCTTTATCTCTTCTGAAAGCGTGCAATCGTATATGTAGTTAGCACCGTGAGATGATAATAATGTGGCCGCAATGTTTGCTCAGAGGTGGTTCAGAAATGAACGCAAGAGTATCAAGGTGCGCGGATGGATAGAACAAATAAAACTGTACCTGTACCTGCACCTGTACCTGAACTGTGAATGAGGCAGCGTGTTCAAACATGCATTTGTAGGTTAATACATAAAGGGACACAGAGTGCTGGAGCAACTCAGCGGTCAGGCAGCATTTCAAGAACATGGATACGTGACTTTTCGGGTCGAGACCCTTCAATGAAAACGGGAGTATTATTTTATTTAGCAAATTGTGTATGATCCTTTACTAAATATTTACTCTTCAGCGTAATCATGCTCTTCAATTTTTGACTCTGCAACCCTGGGGAAGATTCTGCGACTATTCGCCTTGTCTAATCCCCTCATGAATTTATAAAGTCCATACTATCCACCCAGCCTCCTACACTCCCTGGAAACGTGTACGTTAATCGTGTGTCTCAGAATCGTTCCACCTCCAAATAATCTACCATCAATGACGTTAGCATCACCCACATGAAATGTCCAGTCTTTTCGTTGCGCTCTTTTTGAGATAGGAGCACAACGATAGCCCAATCTTCGTGCACCTCACCCACGCCTGTCAACAATACAAAAGCTACTACCAAAAACGCAATAAAGTGTGCAAGAAAAGTCCTACTGTGTACAAAGCCATGATGACTGTCCTTAGTTAAAACATTCTCTTCCAAATGAGAGTAAGCCCTATCCCAATGCTTCCTCAGTAATAGCTTCCCTACGACTGATGTGTGGCTCAGGGCCTATAATTGCCTGGATCCCCTCTACGTCCCATCTTAAATAAAGGAACAACCTTAGCTACTCTCCAGTCCTCTAGGACCTCGCCTGTGACTGGCGCTCGCATATCTCAATAAATTGGGATAAATCACAACAATTAACGGGGATTTACTTCATTCTTTATCTCAAGACGCTTTGACATATTAGTATTCTCCATAATAATCTCACAGCCTTTCGTATCCTTCTCCTGGATGAAAACAAATGGAAAGTGCTCTATAGTAACTCGCCATCATCTCCAGACTCCAAGCACAAATTCCCTTCTTGATCCTTGAACGGTCCTACCATCTCGTGATTACCCTCTTGTTTTCATATAGCTAGGAAAAACCTTTGAGGATTTATTGTATCCGACTTTCCAAGGCCAAGTCGTGCCTCCTTTGTGCCCTTCTGACGCCCCGCTTGAGTTATTTTCTGCTTATATTCCCCAAAGATACACAAAAATGCTGGAGAAACTCAGCAGGTGCAGCAGCATCTATGGAGCGAAGGAAATAGGCAACGTCCCGCGCCAAAACGTTGCCTGTCTCCTTCGCTCCATAGATGCTGCTGCACCCGCTGAGTTTCTCCAGCATTTTTGTGTACCTTCGATTTTCCAGCATCTGCAGTTCCTTCTTAAACACATATTCCCCAAAGACCCTGTCTGGTTTTATACACTTGCATGCACGCCCTTTACCATTTTGACCAATTCTCTTTGGTCTTCCAAGGTTCCCTTACATTGTCATCCTTATCCCTACTCCTCATTGGAACTTGTGGCTCTGAACTTCGACCGACAGGTCTTTAAACAACTCCCACGTGTCAGATGTAGTCTTAAACAATAGCAATTGTCCCGAATGGACTGTCCGAGCATCTGCCAAACGGAGTATTAGTTTGACTTCCATCAATTTCGTACTTTCCTGCAAGGTCCAAATATTCCTTGAAGGTTTGGAGAGATTTGGAGCAGGCACAGGCAAGGAGGTCTAGACCGGTTTAGGAACTCGCTTGGCGTGGATGCGTTGCGGCGAACGGCATGTTTCCGTGCTGCATAACTCTATGATTCGTTGCATTTATATAATGCATTAGGTTTTCTCTGGTTCTACCCGCCAATTTTTTTCATGCCTCCTCATTGCCTTCCCCTTTCCCGCCTTAATTTCTACATTACGCAATCCTACATCCGAAGAGTTCTCTGCGGTGGTGACCTCTAACTAATCATCAGTATCTCCTTGCATTATCTTGCCTTATGTGTTCCCAGAGTAACATTATGCAATGTTCAAATTTGCTTTTTGCTGCCTCATGGTCTAAAGCTTCCCATGAAACAAGAAATGCTTGAAAATCGGTTTTCCAATAGATTCAATAGAATTTTGCCTAGAATTAAGACGAAATATAATTTGAAATTTAGTCGACTATTTTTGTTTCTCCGGATAGTGAAGGGGGCTGTGAGTTGACATGATAACAATATACAAGATTATGAGAGGTATAATGGGGGAAGTTAGCCAGAGTCTATTATTCACAGTGGGATATCTAACCTTACAGGGTCTAGATTTGAAGTGCGAGGGGGAGGGGGAGGGGGGGGGGGGGGGGGGGGGTGCAGTTTAAGGGCTAAATGTTTCGTATAAACTGTTGTTGATATCTAGAATTAATTGCCCGATGTAGTGGTGGAGGCAGGATCATTCACACATTTAAGGAGTATCTGCGCGGATAATTGGATGAGTACGGCATTGAGGAATATGGAATTAGTGCACGCAAGTGTGATTAGTTTTGTTAGGCATAAAGGGCGGCATGGTAATGGTCGGGCGAATGGCTTTATATGTTCCGTACAAGTATGACTTTTACTCAAAGAGGGCAGTCAGTATATGCAGAGTGACAGAAAACAAACTTAGCATTTCAGATCAATGAATATTCACCAGGTCGTTGATGAAGGGTTTTCGAGCTAAATATTAATGCCGGTTCTCTCTATACGAAACGTATTTCCCAAATTTCTGATATTTATTCATTACTTGATGGAAACTTCCAATATAAATATATTTGGAAGCTGCAGGCCCTGGAATGGTTTTTAAGACAACCACTGTGTCAATCTCAAAACGGATCGAACCAACCGGTCTCTATCATTGGTTATATCGACCTACTAGTCACCAGATCAATGTATAAAGAATGCCTGGCACATTATACCATTTCCCAGAAATTCTATGATCCCAAACCATTTAAATAAAGGTAGCTATCCTTATTCCTCCCACAATATTTTGGTAATGCCAAGTTAAATTCTCATCCCCATATAAATCACAACATGCCTGAAACAACCACAGACAACGTGTGCGTCCATTTACGTTTCCCCCATTCCCTGCCGAAAGACTTTGGCTTTGATGCTTCGCGCAAATAACGCTATTTATTCTTTCCTACCACAGCACGTGCATCGAACTTACGGAACCATGTGATTGTGGAATGCATGTAAACAAATCAGCAATGCAATCCAAACAGATTTATTTCGGTTTTAACAAATGCATATAAAAAATGTTCCGACGTATCAGTGGTACAGGAAGCAAACGGGGAGATGCAAGCAACTACAAGCCACCACAGCTTCTGGAATCTTGAGCAAAACACAACGTTAACACAGCAACTCAGTGGGTCAGGCAACCTCTGTGGGGTGAATGGACAGGTGGATTTGCTGTCGGGACCTTTTTTCAGAACGTTTGTAATGGGGGTAGGGTGGAGGATGGATGGTGCGAGGGGGGGAGGGGGGAGCAGAAACCTAGAAAAACGATGCGTAGGCGGAACAAAGCCTGCCAAATGTTCGGCAGATACAGGGGAGTGGAGCGGTGTTTCATCGGCTGATGGGTGAAGTGCGCGACTTTGAAACATAGAAAATAGGTGCAGGAGTAGGCCATTCGACCCTTCGAGCCTGCACCTCCATTCAATATGATCATGGCTGATCATCCAACTCAGTGTCCTGAACCTGCTTTCTCTCCATACCCCCTGATCCCTTTAGCCACAAGGGCCACATCTAACTCCCTCTTAAATATAACCAATGAACTGGCCTCAACTACCTTCTGTGGCAGAGAATAATGAAAGAAGATGTGCGAAATGCGAAGCCAGGGAGAGCGACATAGGCGAAAACGGAACAGTGGGCGGTGGGGGGGGGGGGGGGGGGGGGGGGGGGTGAAAGATGATGAAAAGGGAATGAGAAATTAGGGGATGGAAGATAAATGTACAAAAGAGGGAAGAGAAGCGAAATAGGCTGGTTCACCTTTGCATACTACTCCAGTTACGACACGTGTGAAGACTTCCATTACATCCATGGTATTGTGTAATGATTACAATCGATAGCACAAGTAGTACTCTTCACCTTAGACCAATCCCGTTTAAATAAAACAGACGCTTGACAAACACAAAGCAGACATAGACACAACATGCTGTAATAACTCAGCGGGCCAGGCAACATCTCTGAAGAATAGGAATTGTTGGCATATCGGGTGATGACCCTTCTTCAGACCCTACTCTTCCTTCCTTCCTTCCTTCCTTCACAGAGCAGGCATATGCTATTCTGGCGAGTCAGAATGACGTCTGAAACTTTTTTTCAATTTAATATTATAAATTACATTTAATCTTCATTGGCCACTGCACCATAGCGACAACCTGCTCCCGGAACTTGCTCTGGGTCACAGCATATATAAATGTATTCGTGCAACAACTCAACAGCAAGAGCATATTGGCACTTTCGACAAAGATACCCCTGATTTGGTAATCACCCGTGATTTTCTTATAGATGAACAGTGCAAGATATGTCACCCAGAGTAGGATGAAACTACCCGAAATGGCGAAGAGCAAAATCATGGACCTTTTTCTGCTCTCCATTTCGGGGTCTTTCTGGGGCTCCCCATTGCTTCGCCCACGGAGTCTCCTGCGAGCTCTATTGGCAGCTAGAATGTGCCTGACTGTGAGGATATTCAGCAAGAGAATCAGAAAAAACGCGAAGCAAGGCGTCAAAATATGAGAGGACCAATCAAAGGTTTTCCAAAGAAGTGATGTATAGCGAGCTAACCTCACTCTGCAATACCACGGAACATTGTCAATTATATACATCGGTTCGTGCATAAAATACCAAGGTATGCTCTTCAAGCATCCCACCACGCAGACCGTTCCTATAACATAAGCTGCCGTTCTCTCGGTGCAATATTTTGTTTTCAGCTTTTGGCAACAAATGGCCACACATCGATCAAAGGTAAAAGCGACTGTTAACCAGACAGAACTGTCCCTCGTGGCGTGGCTTAAAGTAATGCTGAGGCTGCAAACTGGAGTAATTGACATGAGACTGCCTGGAGTGTAGATGCCAGGTATTCGATTTAATAACACAGCAGTGACAATAACCAGAAGATCCGCCACCGCCATGGATACCAGGTACCGCGTGATGCATCTGGAGAGACCGCACTTCCCTCTGGATAGGATCACAATCCCCACGAAATTAACTGCACAGATCACGGGGGGGGGGGGGGGGGGGGGGGGGGGGGATAACGAAATGTTACATAGTGCAAATGCACCAACATTAATCAAACTTCACGACGCAGTCATAATTCAATTGGAGCGAACGAAATAACCAATGTCGCAGCCGTAGAGCTGAGTTCTGGTCAATATGTATATGCAAGATTGACCCAAAATGCTGGAATATCTCAGCCAACCAGCGGGTGAGCAAGCATCTCTGGATACATTTCTATAGTTAGACACTGATCTAAATATTCAATAAAACGCTAACTTTAATGAATGCGACTGTACGCACAATGGCATGAAAAAGAATGAGATTAAATACATAGGATAACATCCTGGAATGGAATGTAAACCTAGTGTCCCTAAATTACACAGCTGACCAGTGACGTAGCCTAACAGGAAGCAACTCCTTGGAAATTGGGTGGTTAGTTTAGTAAGTCGAGTTTTCACTTATGATTCAACCACACTCTCAAATATCCGAAATGGAAATGTCTTTATATTTACTCTTTGAATTGGACTTGAATAAAGGTTTTCTGGCGACAAGAGAACCCTGACCGGTTTCAATATTGATAGCCAATAGAGTCAAGGAGCAGTTAACGTGCCATTCCGAACAATGGAGATCCATCGATATTATTCCCACCTTCCAGTACTTGGCCTGTAACTCTCTCTGCCCCGGCGATTCATCTGCATATCTAGATATTTCTGAAATTTCGACAGTATCGTAGCTTCCACCACGCTCTCAAGAAGGGCATTCCAGGTACTCACCGTTCTCTGTGTGCAAAAGGCGAAGTGGTACCATTCGGTGCCGTTCCGGCGCATCCGTTTCGGGGTGTTAGAGTTAGGGTATGGGTTAGGGTTAGGGTTAGGGTTAGGGTTAGGGTGAGAGTTAGGGTTAGGGTTAGGGTTAGGGTTAGGGTTAGGGTTAGGGTTAGGGTTAGGGTTAGGGTTAGGGTTAGGGTTAGGGTTAGGGTTAGGGTTAGGGTTAGGGTTAGAGTTAGGGTATGGGTTAGGGTTAGGGTTAGGGTTAGAGTTAGGGTTAGGGTGAGAGTTAGGGTTAGGGTGAGAGTTAGGGTTAGGGTTAGGGTATGGGTTAGGGTTAGGATTAGGGTTAGAGTTAAGGTTAGGGTGAGAGTTAGGGATAGGGTTAGGGTTAGGGTTCTGATGAGTACAGATATTATAAACGGAACAGCGGCGCCGAAACGGCGGGGCCGAAAAGTACCCGACCCTGCAAAAAGTCCCTTCTGCTTTCGCTGTAATATTTTAAATCCTTATCTAAATCCAAGTCCGCTAATCCTATTTACCTCTCAAAATGTTTCATACGCCTATCATATTCTTCTCTGAACCACTTCCACCCCAGTGCGAATAGACCCAGCCTCTCCAGACTCTCCTTATAATCAAAATACTGCAACGCGGGCAACGTCCTGATGAATCTCATCTGCATCCTCTCAAACATTTCACAGCCTTGCTATAGGTAGAGGTGGAACAGTGCTCTAGTTGAGGTCTGACCCAAGCTTTATATAGTTGGAGCACAACCACCCCTGGTCTTGTATGCGACGCCCTAATGAATGAAGTCAGGTTCCCATGCGCCTTGTTTGTCACGTTACCATTTTGCAGGATATGTACAAGCCAAGCCCCAACATTAACCGTGTATGCCCGGGCCTCGCTAGCGTTCCTCATTAGTGTCAATTTACAATTATTGGTTGTGTTTGTGTGGTGAACACTGATCAATTTCTAGACGACTAGATGATACATTCGTATCATCTTTGCCACCACTTTACGCAGGAATGCGCTTCACCATGAATTTAGAGCTTAAATATTTTGCACAGTACACTGCTTGCCGCACTTTCTTATTTATAACATCGTCAACGAATTGAAGGACAGGAATCCGTTGCATTCACTACAGAAGTTTAACGGCAACAGTTCAAACATGAAACTCATATTTCCTCGTGATTATGACCATCCTGAATGCTCCCCATGTTGAATCATGGGACGCAAGTACTAAAAAGGGAAGAAATACTTCAATGTTATCAACAACAACTGGTCGCGTTATGGAGTAATGCAGCACGGAACCAAATTATTTGGTTCCCCCCTCTCTGGGTGTCCATCAAATACCGATACGAATCCGGAATATTCGGTCCAACATCACTCTAGCCGGTGCATTTCAGATTCCAATCACTTCATTTGTCGTGTGTATATGTGTGCGCAAGACAGATAGATAGATAGATAGATAGATAGATAGATAGATAGATAGATAGATAGATAGATAGATAGATAGATAGATAGATAGATAGATAGATAGATAGATAGATAGATAGATAGATAGATAGATAGATAGATAGATAGATAGATAGATAGATAGATAGATAGATAGATAGATAGATAGATAGATAGATAGATAGATAGATAGAAAGAAAGAAAGAAAGAAGAGAGAAACAGAATGTGTGTTTGTGTCTGAGTGCCTGCGTCTGTGCGCCAGTGCGAGTGTGTGTACATTTCTCTCACTCCAAGCCCTTACATTAAGCCCTATTACCAGATCCCTACTCACTTCGATGTGCTCTTCAACGAAAGGAGTAAAATTCATGGTTATGCAAATTTTCTTCTTAATTTACTTTACTGTGTGTTATGGTGACGAATAGATGCCGGAACCTTCCCAAGATTAACGAGAACTCATGTAGCAGATCATTAGAAGGCGCTATGACTGCAACTGCACAGAGGTGCAATGCAACCTCCCCTCTTGATATTCATGTGCCATAAATTCTAGCTCCATCAAAACTGTGAGTAACCTGTTATAATACATCACCTGGAATGGCGACAACTGCAAGGGCAGTGTAGTAAAATGCGTAAATGGCTTCCCTCGGCGGGGCATGCATTTTCTCTGCAAAATAGGTATCTCCACAAGCTCATTAGAAGGCGCTATGACTGCAACTGCACAGAATGTGTGCAGAATATCTCCACAAGCTCTGTTGAATTTGGAAAGGGTGTCTTATTTATCTGATGTCAACCCCCTTGGAAACATAATTAGGCAGCACTCCTATTAATTTGAATTCATTCAGCATACATATTCCATTACATCATAATACAAGTTACAATAGATTAACAAACTTGCTATGTTACACTACCACCCGTGCTCATTGCGTTGATTAAATAACTGAATCACAAGGGCTGTGAATGAGGCATTATTTCCAACTTTACAAACTTATTAAAGTTGCAGCGTGCTGTCATTTCGCGAATTATGGTTGACACCGAAGCTTTTGTTCTTGCCATCTTCCCATTTACTTTAACGCGTTGCACCTTCCTTGGCATTTATGAACGCCCATATGTTCGAGGCATAATCACAGCAAGTCCCAATACATTCAAGATTGTACTTTATTGCTCTTCAGTTTGCATGTTGGAATAAATATAAATGGATCGCGCAATGGGTTATGATCAGCGAAATGTATGAATGGATAGGTTTGGATATATAAAGTAAGAACGGAGAGGACAAATAAATACGATTGTAATCCAAGGGAGATTGGATTATCTAAACTGATGGTGTAAACGGCTAATAAACTGATGGTGTAAACGGTGAAGGTTTGCATTGGAGGAGGCATGACTAAAAGATGCTGACCGTGGACTTTAGGAGGGCACATTATCCGAGGACGTACACACCATTGAGGATAAATGGGGATCCTGTGGATAGGGTGAGCTGTTTTAAATATCTGGGAGTCCACATCTGTGGGGATATGACATGGACATCACACGCCGCAGCATTCGTGAGTAAGGCAAGGCAGCGCCTTTACCACCTCAGGCATTTGAGGAAATTCAGAGTGTCTCCGAGGATCCTCCAGTGCTTCTACGCAGCGGCTGTGGAAAGCATCTTGTCCGGTAATATTACCATCTGGTTTGGGAATTGTTCTGCCCAGGACAAGAAGGCTCTGCAGAGAGTAGTGCGTTCGGCCGAACGCACAATGGGAACTTCACTCGCCCCCTGCAAGAACTATACATCAGGAGGTGCAATTCCAGAGCCAACAACATCATGGGAGACCCCTTCCACCCATGCAACGGACTGTTCCAGCTGCAACGGTCAGGCAAACGCCTCCGTTGCCATGCTGTGAGAACGGAGAGGTTGAGAAGGAGTTTCTTCCCCGAGGCCATTCGGACTGTAAATCTCACCAGGGACTAACTTTACTGAACGTTTTTCCTTCCAATATTTAATATGTAAAATAATATGTGTGTGTTTATCAGTGTGTTTATAGTTTGTTTGTTTGTCTTTTTGCACAAAGTCCGCGAGCTTTTCCACTTTTCATTTCACTGCACATCTCGTATGTGTATGTGACGAATAAACGTTACTTGACTTGAGATGATTGATGCCACTGAATGGCAAATTTAAAAAGTAAAATATTTCAATGGGGTGCTGGAAGTATGCGTAAAGAAATGCCAAGAGCACAATGTATTTAATAACCAGAAATATTAAGAAGTGAAGGAGAAATTTCTGGAATATATTGGCAACAACCAGATGCTGAATTCGAAAGAATTTTATTCAACATAAAGTATGTATGCTGTCAAGGAAAGTCCAACGCGCGTTCAGAACTCAACAGCAAACGCTTATACACGGATAAACACGTGTTCATATATTGAAAGAGTTCGTTGGTTTTCTACTCTTGCACGAGAAAATGCTTGACCGAGCCGTGTCACCTTTGCCAAATACAATGCACGCTACGTTACAAAAATAATCACATCATATTTGGATGTGGTTCTGAGTGATGCACGATTAGCAATTTGGCACCATTGGCGGTTGAATGAGAACCGGACAATTGCAGGACAGTGAATCCCATTTCGAGCATTTATTTTAAATTTGAAGCGGTAATTGGGAATGTGAATCAATAAAGCATAATAGCTGTTCTTTACACTCGATTGGTTATCGGGTGTCTTTGGAACTGCACGGAAACCTTGGGTGGGGAGCAAAGTCTCCAGAAGTTTCCGTTCAGGTTTCCTAAGTGGGACAGGGGCATAAGCGTCACGTATCTAGAGTTCTCTGCACTTCATGAAGGATTGTTCCGTGCCTTGGGTGGTGCCAGTCACCCACCATTGACTGTAGCCATTGATGGCCACTATCAAGTTTCTTCATAGCTGACCACCAGGACGGCGCCATTGCTGATGGAGGTTAATTGTACCCATAATATGGACTTCGGGAAACTTCAGTTGGTTTAACAAATTGAATAACAGGGTGGCATAAATAAAACAGACGCTTGCCAACACAAAGCAGACATAGACACAAAATGCTGTAATTACGCAGCGGGACAGGCGACATCTCTGGTGAGTAGGAATGGTTGACATATCGGGTGTAGACCCTTCTTCAGACCATTCCTTCCTACCGTTCCTTCCTTCACAGAGCAGGCATATGCTATTCTGGTGAGTCAGAATGACGCCTGAAACTTTTTTCAAATTAATATTATAGATGACATTTGATGTTCATTGGCCACTGCACCATAGCGACAAACTGCTCCCGGAATTTTCTCTGGGTCACAGCATATATAAATGTATTCGTGCAACAACTCAACAGCAAGAGCATATTGGCACTTTCTACAAAGATACCCCTGATTTGGTAATCACCCGTGATTTTCTTATAGATGAACAGTGCAAGATATGTCACCCAGAGTAGGATGAAACTACCCGAAATGGCGAAGAGCAAAATCATGGACCTTTTTCTGCTCTCCATCTCGGGGTCTTTCTGGGGCTCCCCATTGCTTCGCCCACGCAGTCTCCTGCGAGCTCTATTGGCAGCTAGAATGTGCCTGACTGTGAGGATATTCAGCAAGAGAACCAGAAAAAACGCGAGGCAAGGTGTCAAAATATGAGAGGACCAATCAAAGATTTTCCAAAGAAGGGATGTGTAGCGAGCTAACCTCTCTCTGCAATACCACGGAACATTGTCAATTATATACATCGGTTCGTGCATAAAATACCAAGGTATGCTCTTCAAGCATCCCACCATGCAGACCGTTCCTATAACATAAGCTGCCGTTCTCTCGGTGCAATATTTTGTCTTCAGCTTTTGGCAACAAATGGCCACACATCGATCAAAGGTAAAAGCGACTGTTAACCAGACAGAACTGTCTCTCGTGGCGTGGTTTAAAGTAATGTTGAGACTGCAAACTGGAGTAATAAACATGAAACTACCAGGAATGTAGATGCCAGGTATTCGATTTAATAACACAGCAGTGACAATAACCAGAAGATCCGTCACCGCCATGGATACCAGGTACCGAGTGATGCATCTGGAGAGACCGCACTTCCCTCGGGATAGGGTTACAATCCCCACGAAATTAACTGCAGGGCAAGATGGGGGGGGGGGGGGGGGGGGGGGGGGGGGGGGGGGGGGGGGGAATAACGAAATGTTACATAGTGCAAATGCAGCAACATTAATCACACTTACATGAATTCTGGAAATACCTCACGACGCAGCACAATTCAATTGGAGCGAACGAAATGACCAATGTCGCAGCCGTAGAGCTGAGCTAGTCAATATTTCTATGCAAGATTGATCCAAAATGCTGGAGTATCTCAGTCAGCCAGCAGGTGAGCAAGCATCTCTGGATACATTTCTATAGTTGGACATTGATCTAAATATTGAATAGCACGCTTACTTTAATGAATGAGATGGTACGCACAATGGCATGAAAAAGTATGAATTTAAATACATAGGATAGCATCCGAGAATGGAATGTAAACCCGGTGTCTCTAAAATACACAGCTAACCAGTGACGTAGCCCGTAGCCTAACATGAAGCAATTCCTTGGAAATTGGGTGGTTAGTTTAGTAAGTCGAGTTTTCACTTATGATTCAACCACACTCTAAAATATCCGAAATGGAAATGTATTTACGTTTACTCTTTCAATTGGACTTGAATAACGGTTTTCTTACGACAAGAGAACCCTAACCGGTGTCATTATTGAAAGCCAACAGAGTCAAGGAGCAGTTAACGTGTCATCCCGAACAATGGATATTCATCGATATTATTCCCACCTTCCAGTACTTGGCCTGTAATTCTCTCCGCCCTGGCGATTCACCTGCACATCTAGATATTTCTGAAATTTCGACAGTATCGTAGCTTCCACCACGCTCCCAAGAATGGCATTCCAGGTACTCACCATTCTCTGTGTGCAAAAGATCCCTCATGCTTTCGCTGTAATACTTTTAATCCTTACTCTAAATCTAAGTCCGCTAATCCCATTTACCACTCAACATTTTTCATACATCTATCAGATTCTTCTCTGAACCACTTTCACCCCAGTGAGAATAGATCCAGCCTCTCCAGACTCTCCTTATAATCAAAATACTCCATCGCGGGCAACGTCCTGATGAGTTTCACCTGCATCCTCTCTAAGATTTCACAGCGTTGATATAGGCGGAGATGGAAGAGTTCTCTAGTTGAGGTCTGACCCAAGCTTTAGATAGTTGGAGCACAACCCCCCTGTTCTTGTATGCGACGCCCTAATGAATGAAGGCAGGTTCACATGTGCCTTGTTTGCCACGTTACAATTTTGCAGAATACATGCAAGCCAAGCCACAACATTAACCGTGTATGCCCGGGCCTCGGCAGCGTTCCTCATTAGTGTCAATTTACAATTCATGGTTGTGTGTGTGTGATCAACACTGATCAATTTCTAGACGACTTTAGTACATTCGTATCATCTTTGCCGCAACTACGCAGGAATGCGCTTCACCGTGAATTTAGAGCTTAAATATTTGGCACAGTACTTTGCTTGCCGCACTTTCTTATTTATAACGTCGTCAATGGAGTGAAGGGACAGGAATCCGTTGCATTCACTATAGAGGTTTAACGGCAACAGTTCAAACATGAAAAACATATCTCCTCGTGATTATGACCATCCTAAATGCTCCCCATGTTGAATCATGGGGACGCAAGTACTAAAAAGAGTTGAACTACTTCAATGTTATCAACAAGAACTGGTCGCGTTATAGGATAATGCAGCACGGAACCAAATTATTTGGTTCCACCCTCTCTGGGTGTCCATCAAATACCGATACGAATCCGGAATATTCGGTCCAACATCACTCTAGCCGGTGCATTTCAGATTCCAATCACTTTATTTGTCGTGTGTATATGTGTGCGATAGATAGATAGATAGATAGATAGATAGATAGATAGATAGATAGATAGATAGATAGATAGATAGATAGATAGATAGATAGATAGATAGATAGATAGATAGATAGATAGATAGATAGATAGATAGATAGATAGATAGATAGATAGATAGATAGATAGATAGATAGATAGATAGATAGATAGATAGAAAGAAGAGAGAAACAGAATGTGTGTTTGTGTCTGAGTGCCTGCGTCTGTGCGCCAGTGCGAGTGTGTGTACATTTCTCTCACTCCAAGCCCTTACATTAAGCCCTATTACCAGATCCCTACTCACTTAGACGTGCTCTTCAACGAAAGGAGTAAAATTCATGGTTATGCAAATTTTCTTCTTAATTTACTTTACTGTGTGTTATGGTGACGCATAGATGCCGGAACCTTCCCAAGATTAACGAGAACTCATGTAGCAGATCATTAGAAGGCGCTATGACTGCAACTGCACAGAGGTGCAATGCAACCTCCCCTCTTGATATTCATGTGCCATAAATTCTAGCTCCATCAAAACTGTGAGTAACCTGTTATAATACATCACCTGGAATGGCGACAACTGCAAGGGCAGTGTAGTAAAATGCGTAAATGGCTTCCCTCGGCGGGGCATGCATTTTCTCTGCAAAATAGGTATCTCCACAAGCTCTGTTCAATTTGGAAAGGGTGTCTTATTTATATGATGTCAACCCCCTTGGAGACATAATTAGGCAGCACTCCTATTAATTTGATTTCATTCAGCATACATATTCCATTACATCATAATACAAGTTACAATAGATTAACAAACTTGCTATGTTACACTACCACCCGTGCTCATTGCGTTGATTAAATAACTGAATCACAAGGGCTGTGAATGAGGCATTATTTCCAACTTTACAAACTTATTAAAGTTGCAGCGTGCTTTCATTTCGCGAATTATGGTTGACACCGAAGCTTTTGTTCTTGCCATCTTCCCATTTACTTTAACGCGTTGCACCTTCCTTGGCATTTATGAACGCCCATATGTTCGAGGCATAATCACAGCAAGTCCCAATACATTCAAGATTGTACTTTATTGCTCTTCAGTTTGCATGTTAGAATAAATATAAATGGATCGCGCAATGGGTTAAGATCAGCGAAATGTATGAATGGATAGGTTTGGATATATAAAGTAAGACCGGAGTGGACAAATAAATATGATTGTAATCCAAGGGTGATTGGATGATCTAAACTGATGGTGTAAACGGCTAATAAACTGATGGTGTAAACGGTGAAGGTTTGCATTGGAGGAGGCATGACTAAAAGATGCTGATCGTGGACTTTAGGAAGGCACATTATCCGAGGACGTACACACCATTGAGGATAAATGGGGATCCTGTGGATAGGGTGAGCTGTTTTAAATATCTGGGAGTCCACATCTGTGGGGATATGACATGGACATCACACGCCGCAGCATTCGTGAGTAAGGCAAGGCGGCGCCTTTACCACCTCAGGCATTTGAGGAAATTCAGAGTGTCTCCGAGGATCCTCCAGTGCTTCTACGCAGCGGCTGTGGAAAGCATCTTGTCCGGTAATATTACCATCTGGTTTGGGAATTGTTCTGCCCAGGACAAGAAGGCTCTGCAGAGAGTAGTGCGTTCGGCCGAACGCACAATGGGAACTTCACTCGCCCCCCTGCAAGAACTATACATCAGGAGGTGCAACTCCAGAGCCAATAACATCATGGGAGACCCCTTCCACCCATGCAACGGACTGTTCCAGCTGCAACGGTCAGGCAAACGCCTCCGTTGCCATGCTGTGAGAACGGAGAGGTTGAGAAGGAGTTTCTTCCCCGAGGCCATTCGGACTGTAAATCTCACCAGGGACTAACTTTACTGAACGTTTTTCCTTCCAATATTTAATATGTAAAATAATATGTGTGTGTTTATCAGTGTGTTTATAGTTTGTTTGTTTGTCTTTTTGAACAAAGTCCGCGAGCTTTTCCACTTTTCATTTCACTGCACATCTCCCACCGGATCACCTACAAAATCCTGATCCTCACCTACAAAGCCGTCCACCATCTGCCCCCCCCATATCTCATTGACTCCTCTCCCCCTACCAACCCTCACGGTCCCTCAGATCCACATCAGCTGGTCTCCTCTCCATCCACAAGTCCAACCTCCGCAGTTTTGGGGACAGAGCCTTCTCCAGGGCAGCTCCCAAGCTCTGGAACTCCCTCCCCCAAATGATCCGCAATTCCGTGTCCCTCACCATCTTCCAGTCCCGCCTCAAGACCCATCTCTTCACCTCTGCCTATCCTTAGCCCCACGTGCCGTCCCTTTTCATCTGTGCATTAATAGCCTCATACTGTGTTTTGTATTGAATTCTGTATTTACTTTGTGTACTAGTCTTGTCTCTACTATTTATTTCATTCCCCTTACATGTTTTTCCTCTACCTGCTAAATTTTTGTAAGGTGTCCTTGAGACTCTTGAAAGGCGCCCATAAATAAAATGTATTATTATTATTATTATTTCGCGATCCATTTATTTTTTATTGTAACATGCAAACTGAAGAGCAATAAAGTGCTATCTTGAATGTATTGGGACTTGCTGTGATTATGCCTCGAACATATGGGCGTTCCTAATTGCCAAGGAAGGTGCAACGCATTAAAGTAAAAGGGAAGATGGCAAGAACAAAAGCTTCGGTGTCGGCCATAATTCGCGAAATGACAGAACACTGCAACTTTAATAAATGTGTAAAGTTGGAAATAATGCCTCATTCACAGCCCTTGTGATTAAGTTCTTTGATCAACGCAATGAGCACGGATGGTAGTGTAACATAGCACGTTTGTTAATCTAGTGTAACTTGTATTATGATGTAATAAATGATTTCAAATTAATAGGAGTGCCGCCTAATTATGTCTCCAAGGGGGTTGACATCAGATAAATCAGACACCCTTTCCAAATTGAACAGAGCTTGTGGATATACCTATTTTGCAGAGAAAATGCATGCCCCACCGAGGGAAGCCATTTACGCATTTTACTACACCGCCCTTGCAGTTGTTGCCATTCCAGGTGATGTATTATAACAGGTTACTCACAGTTTTGATGGAGCTATAAATTATGTCACATGAATATCAAGGGGGAGGTTGCATTACACCTCTGTGCAGTTGCAGTCATAGCGCCTTCTAGCGATCTGCTACAGCAGTTCTCGTTAATATTGGGAAGGTTCCGGCATCTATTCGCCACTATAACGTACAGCAAAGTAAATTAGGAAGAAAATTTGCATAACTATGAATTTTATTCCTTTCGATGAAGAGCACGTCGAAGTGAGTTGGGAGCTGGTAATAGGGCGAAAGGTAAGGGCTTGGAGAGAAACGTACAGACACTCGCAATGGCGCACAGACGCAGACACTCAGACTCAAACACACATACTCTTTCTGTCTGTCAGTCTGTCTGTCTGTCTGTCTCTCTGTCTGTCTGTCTGTCTGTGTCTGTCTGTCTGTCTGTCTGTCTGTCTGTCTGTCTGTCTGTCTGTCTGTCTGTCTGTCTGTCTGTCTGTCTGTCTGTCTCTCTCTCTCTCTCTCTCTCTCTCTCTCTCTCTCTCTCTCTCTCTATATCTATCTATCTATCTATCTATCTATCTATCTATCTATCTATCTATCTATCTATCTATCTATCTATCTATCTATCTATCTATCTATCTATCTATCTATCTATCTATCTATCTATCTATCTATCTATCTATCTATCTATCTATCTATCTATCTATCTATCGCACACATATACACACGACAAATAAAGTGATTGGAATCTGAAATGCACCGGCTAGAGTGATGTTGGACCGAATATTCCGGATTCGTATCGGTATTTGATGGACACCCAGAGAGGGTGGAACCAAATAATTTGGTTCCGTGCTGCATTATCCTATAACGCGACCAGTTCTTGTTGATAACATTGAAGTAGTTCAACTCTTTTTAGTACTTGCGTCCCCCTGATTCAACATGGGGAGCATTTAGGATGGTCATAATCACGAGGAGATATGTTTTTCATGTTTGAACTGTTGCCGTTAAACCTCTATAGTGAATGCAACGGATTCCTGTCCCTTCACTCCATTGACGACGTTATAAATAAGAAAGTGCGGCAAGCAAAGTACTGTGCAAAATATTTAAGCTCTAAATTCACGGTGAAGCGCATTCCTGCGTAGTTGCGGCAAAGATGATACGATTGTACTAAAGTCGTCTAGAAATTGATCAGTGTTGATCACACAAACACAACCATGAATTGTAAATTGACACTAATGAGGAACGCTGCCGAGGCCCGGGCATGTACTTTAGTACATTCGTATCATCTTTGCCGCAACTACGCAGGAATGCGCTTCACCGTGAATTTAGAGCTTAAATATTTGGCACAGTACTTTGCTTGCCGCACTTTCTTATTTATAACGTCGTCAATGGAGTGAAGGGACAGGAATCCGTTGCATTTACTATAGAGGTTTAACGGCAACAGTTCAAACAGTTCAAACATGAAAAACACATCTCCTCGTGATTATGACCATCCTAAATGCTCCCCATGTTGAATCATGGGGACGCAAGTACTAAAAAGAGTTGAACTACTTCAATGTTATCAACAAGAACTGGTCGCGTTATAGGATAATGCAGCACGGAACCAAATTATTTGGTTCCACCCTCTCTGGGTGTCCATAAAATACCGATACGAATCCGGAATATTCGGTCCAACATCACTCTAGCCGGTGCATTTCAGATTCCAATCACTTTATTTGTCGTGTGTATATGTGTGCGATAGATAGATAGATAGATAGATAGATAGATAGATAGATAGATAGATAGATAGATAGATAGATAGATAGATAGATAGATAGATAGATAGATAGATAGATAGATAGATAGATAGATAGATAGATAGATAGATAGATGGATGGATAGATGGATGGATAGATAGATGGATAGATGGATAGATAGATAGATAGATAGATAGATAGATAGATAGATAGATAGATAGATAGATAGATAGATAGATAGATAGATAGATAGATAGATAGATAGATAGATAGATAGATAGATAGATAGATAGATAGATAGATAGATAGAGAGAGTGAGAGAGAGAGAGAGAGAGAGAGAGAGAGAGAGAGAGAGAGAGAGAGAGAGAGACAGACAGACAGACAGACAGACAGACAGACAGACAGACAGACAGACAGACAGACAGACAGACAGACAGACAGACAGACAGACAGACACAGACAGACAGACAGAGAGACAGACAGACAGACAGACTGGCAGACTGAAAGAGTATGTGTGTTTTTGTCTGAGTGTCTGCGTCTGTGCGCCAGCGCGAGTGTCTGTACGTTTCTCTCCAAGCCCTTACCTTTAGCCCTATTACCAGCTCCCAACTCACTTCGACGTGCTCTTCATCGAAAGGAATAAAATTCATAGTTATGCAAATTTTCTTCATAATTTACTTTGCTGTATGTTATAGTGGCGAATAGATGCCGGAACCTTCCCAATATTAACGAGAACTGCTGTAGCAGATCGCTAGAAGGCGCTATGACTGCAACTGCACAGAGGTGTAATGCAACCTCCCCTTGATATTCATGTGACATAATTTCTAGCTCCATCAAAACTGTGAGTAACCTGTTATAATACATCACCTGGAATGGCGACAACTGCAAGGGCGGTGTATTAAAATGCGTAAATGGCTTCCCTCGGTGGGGCATGCATTTTCTCTGCAAAATAGGTATCTCCACAAGCTCTGTTCAATTTGGAAAGGGTGTCTGATTTATCTGATGTCAACCCCCTTGGAGACATAATTAGGCGGCACTCCTATTAATTTGAAATCATTTATTACATCATAATACAAGTTACACTAGATTAACAAACTTGCTATGTTACACTACCATCCGTGCTCACTGCGTTGATCAAAGAACTTAATCACAAGGGCTGTGAATGAGGCATTATTTCCAACTTTACACATTTATTAAAGTTGCAGTGTTCTGTCATTTCGCGAATTATGGCTGACACCGAAGCTTTTGTTCTTGCCATCTTCCCATTTACTTTAATGCGTTGCACCTTCCTTGGCAATTAGGAACGCCCATATGTTCGAGGCATAATCACAGCAAGTCCCAATACATTCAAGATAGCACTTTATTGCTCTTCAGTTTGCATGTTACAATAAAAAATAAATGGATCGCGGAATAATAATAATAATAATACATTTTATTTATGGGCGCCTTTCAAGAGTCTCAAGGACACCTTACAAAAATTTAGCAGGTAGAGGAAAAACATGTAAGGGGAATGAAATAAATAGTAGAGACAAGACTAGTACACAAAGTAAATACAGAATTCAATACAAAACACAGTATGATGCAATTAATGCACAGATGAAAAGGGACGGCACGTGGGGCTAAGGATAGGCAGAGGTGAAGAGATGGGTCTTGAGGTGGGACTGGAAGATGGTGAGGGACACGGAATTGCGGATCATTTGGGGGAGGGAGTTCCAGAGCTTGGGAGCTGCCCTGGAGAAGGCTCTGTCCCCAAAACTGCGGAGGTTGGACTTGTGGATGGAGAGGAGACCAGCTGATGTGGATCTGAGGGACCGTGAGTGTTGGTAGGGGGAGAGGAGTCAGTGCGATATGGGGGGGGGGGGGGGGCAGATGGTGGACGGCTTTGTAGGTGAGGATCAGGATTTTGTAGGTGATCCGGTGGGAGATGGGAAGCCAGTGAAGTTGTTTGAGGACTGGAGTGATGTGATGCCAGCATTTGGTATGGGTGATGAGTCGGGCGGCTGCGTTCTGGACCAGTTGGAGTCGGTTGATGTAGGTGCAGCTGATGCCAAGGAAAAGTGAGTTGCAATAGTCCAGAGTTGCAATGGGTTATGATCAGCGAAATGTATGAATGGATAGGTTTGGATATATAAAGTAAGAACGGAGAGGACAAATACATACGATTGTAATCCAAGGGTGATTGGATAATCTAAACTGATGGTGTAAACGGCTAATAAGGTGTGGTGAAGGTTTGCATTGGAGGGGACATGACTAAGAGATGGCACACAAAAATGCTGGAGAACCTCAGCGGGTGCAGCAGCATCTATGGAACGAAAGAAATAGGCAACGTTTCGGGCCGAAACTCTTCTTCAGACTAACAGATGATCGAGTCCCGAAAATATAAGCAAGGAGAGAGAAATGCAAATGTGTGTAATATCAGCTATAATAGGTTCCATAATGAGTGTAGAAAAAAAACAATCAAGGGCACGACACGGGCTCAGTCGGGGGAAATCGATATAAGAATGAAGAGAATGTCTGAAAGACACTGTTAATGCCACTGAATGACTAATTTAAAAAGTTAAATATTTGAATGTGGAGGGGTGGAAGTATGCGTAAAAAAATGCCAACAGCACAATGTATTTAATAACCAGAAATATTAAGGAGTGAAGGAGAAATTTCTGGAATATATCGGCAACAACCAGGTGCTGAATTCGAAAGAATTTTATTCAACATAAAGTATGTATGCTGTCAAGGAAAGTCCAATGCGCGTTCAGAACTCAACAGCAACCACTTATACACGGATAAAGACGCGTTAATACATTGAAAGAGTACGTAGGGTTTGTACTCTTCGACGAGAAAATGCTTGACCGAGCCGTGTCACCTTTGCCAAATTCAAAGCACGCTACGTTACAAAAAAGAATCACATTATATTTGGATGCGGGTCTGAATGATGTACGATTAGCAATTTGGCACCATTGGCGGTTGAATGAGAAAGCTGTAATCCGGAAAATTGCAGAACAGTAAATCCCATTTCGTGCATTTTTGATTTCATTTGAAGCGTTAATTGGGAACGTGAATCAATAAATCAGAATAGCTGTTCTTTACACTCGATTGGTTATCGAGTGTCTTTGGAAGTGCTCCACACGTTTGTTAATAAGATGGAATTAACGATATTACGCCGTTGCAGCATGGATACATATTTGAATGTCTGAAATAATGGATACTCCCCTTTGGATACACTTAAGTGTGATATTCCGCAACGGCCAGAAATAGAACAAGTTATTTCGTTATAGAGCTATATCGTGATGCATATAGATTGGAATGGATCTCTGACCATTGTGCAGGGTTGTTCTCTCCGCACATTCCCCGAACCCACTCACGATGCCACTGCGCCCGGCTATCCCGCGCAACCAATTGTTCAGTGTTGGCGGTAGTGTTTTGTTTGGTTCTATTGCTCTCTCAGCACCTCGACTAATACCCGTTAAGTGTGTATCACTAAGGTGTTCAAGATGTTTCAAGGCAAAGGGGCACAAGTCTTATGCGGGTCACGCACACGCACACGCACACGCACACGCGCGCTGTTGCTATTTCACCGAGTTTCAAATATCAACCGATCACGTTTGAAGCTGGTCCCATGGATCTTCGCTCAGCGGCACGTATCTGGAGTTCTCTGCTCTTCATGAAGGATTGTTCCGTGCCTTGGGTGGTGCCAGTCACCCATCACTGACTGTGGCCCTTGATGGCTACTATCAGGTTTCTTCATAGCTGACCACCAGGACGGCCCCATTGCTGATGGAGGTTAGTTGTACCCATAATATGGACCTCGGGAAAGTTCAGTTTGCTTGACAAATTGAATAACAGGGTGACATGGCGTCCGCTAGTACCTTCATTTGAAAATGCATTTCGGGATCTTTGAACGCAGCCCTCCAAATAAGACAGGACCCGTTGAGGAATATCACACTTAAGTGTATCCGAACAGGAGCATCCATCACGTCTGTTTCTCCAATATTTCCCTTTCCCACAGCGAAGAGAGGAAACCTTGCATCAAAGCAATCTTGACAATACTTTACTGGCAATAGAGTAGGGTCCGTATCCGTGTATCCCCCACGATTTCACATTAGCTTCAAACTTATCCCCTTGTACACTTTCTGCTACACAATATCAATGCCCCCAAATGATCAGATTGAAAATTAAGATGTCAACATAACATTCGCTTTAAGCCAAATGCACAAATGTGCCAATACTATTGTATGTACCGACTCAACATTTTTTATCTATCTATACTAAGATGGCTTGCCACGCTCAAATCATAACATATTTCACGAATCACAAAGTAACAACTAGCGCTAAATAATGGGCAAGGGGAAATGGATTTGTCAGCCTGCATTCTCTCCACACCTACTAATCTCAGCTAAAAGGAGTGCGCATGTACGGTGAATGCAATTTAGGAGTACGCACTGAATGGTTTTATTACACAGTTAATAACAATGTCGTGCCAGCTGATAGGAAAGGAAAATCATTAGAACCTCATTTCATCGTCAAAGCAAAAGAGGCAGGAACGCAGAATATTCCCAGTGTGTTTCCAAATTGGAGCAAAGCATTTCCAGACACAAAGCATCCTAATTCAAGAAAAATCGATGGCTTCTTTGTATAATTGGTATAAAATTGTAATTTCCCAATAGAATGTCGATCGATTGTTAAAGTGGGACGACTTTAAACCCAATCCTTTGTGACTGCAAAACAATGAAGGCACTTTTACACAAGACTAGACCGTGCATTCTCCAGTTAAATATTCTGTCCACCATTACTTTGCAATTTATTGACCCTTTCATTTTAAGAGATAAGTATTACTATAAACATTAAAATATTCATACATTTAGAAAGCAAAGCAAACATTTTACAATTACAAAGCAGGTAGCAGAGATATTGCTGGAATATATATATTTCAATTTACAACCAGCCAGCAATTACCTACTAGTTTTACTGGATATTGGATTATAGCCGTTATTTCCCCCCTGAATCTTCTCTGAGTCACTGCATAGATAAATGTATTTGTGCAGCAACTTAAGAGCTGAAGCATATTAGCACTTTCTATGAAAATGAACCTGGGGTCGTTGAAACCTTTTATTTTATGATCATTTGTAAATCTTTCATAAAGGAACTGTGCAACGTATACCATCCACAATAGAATAAAACACCCCGAGACAGCAAACAGCAAAACAATGGACTTTCGCCGGCTCTCCATCTCAGGATCTTTCTGATTCTCTGCATCACTCTGCACACGCAGCCTCTTGCGGACTCTGCTGGCGGCTAGAATATGTCTGACCGTTAAAAAATTCAGGAAAAGTATTAAAACGAAAGCGAGACATGGAGTTAAAAGACGATCCGACCAATCAAAAATCGTCCAGACCAGCGATGTGTAACGGATGGACTTCACTCTGCAATACCACGGGATATTGTTAATTGTGTATATTGGTTCGTGTATGAAATACCAAGGTATGCTTTTCAAACATGCTAACGAACAGACTATTCCTATAATAAAACCGGCCGTCTTCTCGGTGCAGTATTTGGTTTTCAGCTTCTGGCAACAAATTGCCACAAATCGATCAAAGGTGAAAGCGACTGTTAGCCAAACTGAAGAATCTCTAGATGCATGGATCAAAGTAATGCTGAGACTACAAACTGGAGTAATGGACATTACACTGCCGGGGGTATAAATACCAGGCATGCGATTTAGCAAAACGGCAGTGATGATGACCAGCAGATCCGTCACCGCCATTGATACGAGGTACCGACTGATGCATCTGGAGAGACCGCACTTTCCTCTGGACAGGATGACAATCGCCAACAGATTAACTGCAAATTGAACGGAAGAGAGCAAGAAAAGAAATGTTATAGCACACCCTCAATGGAAAAGCAATATTTTTGCGCTGAATTTTATACAATTTCACGATTCAAATTGAAAACAAAATCGTGGACATTTGACTTAATTTCAGGATACTTTTCCGGTTTAGGTTAGTCTGTTGACTGAGATCTCCTTTTAATACCTCATGAGAATCAAAGACCTAGAAACTCTAGATCAAGAAACTATTTTCTTCCTATGTGATGTAATTGATCTTGAGATTATATTATTTTCTTCCTTTCACTTTATCAGTGGTCTGTTCGGGTTCGGATACTATATGACCATGCGCACAGGTTAAATCTTCATTATATTATTTTCTCTGCTGTACTTCATTATTTGTTTCACACCCAATGTACGGTTGTTGAACAAATGGACAGGTAAAACATTCATACCATCGAGCCGGGTTTTTAAAAGCATGGTTTTCATCTGTGCCTTATCTATGCAATTCTGTCCCATACAAAGCTACACGATATTGATCATTTCACATAGACTTAAGGACGATTGTGACTATAAGAGTTCCAGACTTCTACTGCGTGAGGATTTATTTAGCTTCGCCTACTCATGGACAAGTTTGAAGTAAACCTTTTTTTAACCTTGTTCTAACCTTATATACCAGTGGAACTTAATACATCCAAACCATAATGTCCTTTATATATCTCGACTTGATAATTACACGCAGTGGCGGAATACAATCCATAACCGTGTCATGTATTCTTTGAACTTAATCCTTTGAACACGGTCGCCATTCTGATCAATCTTCTTGGACAATTCTCATATCCACCCGATCACCCTAGACATGCGATATGCATTTCGCATAACGCGCGTTCACCGGAGCCTTGCACGATTGTAACGCCCTTCCTCTGCAATTCACCAGACACTAACAATCAAAGTCCAAAATCGAATTAATACGTTTCAGTTATACCTCACCTGGCACCGCAATAATCGCAAGGGCAGTGTAGTAAATAGCGTAGACAGGTCCTCTTGGAGGGGAGTGCATTTTCCTTGCGAAACAATGATCCGTAATTCGTGACGTGGCGCCCAGTAAGCTCGAGCTCCGAACGAAACCTCAATATACCTGTTGTCAAACCGCTGGAGACACCATTAAAACATGGTCCAATTAGGATCGTTCAGTATTATTCCGCACGTTTTCCCCCCCGATTACTTAAAGTTAGTTCATGTCACTAAACAAACAGGACGGATTACATAGCGACTAAAATAAACCCTTTCCAAAAATACTTCAGCGCAAACAATTTCATTTATGTCCGTAGCTCGAAATGTTTTAGAGTCTTAAAGGAAAATTGTAGTCGTTGCTTTCATATACAAGTACGGCATATATAGGGGCCCGAGTCCATAACCTCCAGGTAAAGGATCAGACAATCTTTACTAATCGCATTTGCCCACATTAGGGCCGTATCTTTTTATACCTGGCTTAATGGTGAAAGGGGATACATGCGAATCTCACGGGTAACGTTTTCACACAGAATGTGATTGGTATCTGGAACGCGTTACTGGAGGGTGTAATTGAGGCCACGTAATATGACAACCTTTAAAATACATTCGGACAGATAGGAAGGATTTAGATGCACATGGACCAAACACAGAGCAGCGGGACTAGGCCAGATGAGGTATGTTGTTTAGTATGGGCAAGATGGGCCGAAGGCCTGTTTGTGACTCCATATTAAGTGACTGTTTAAATTTCTCCACTATGTCTCACCCCACCACCATTTACCTTGCCTCTTCCCCTTCCTTCGAATACACATTTTCCATCCCCCGACTCCCTCACTTCCTTGTTATCCCTCTATCCTTACGCCCACCACCTGCCCCTTACACCTATATCTATCCCGTTGTGTTTTCATTTCACCCCTCTTCTCCCCGCTATCTGACACTTATTCTGTCTCATGCAGCTCGCGACCTTATCTACTTCATCCACCCAACTAGCAATCCAACTCTCCTCCCCTGCACCCATCTATCATTAGCCAGGCTTTGACAAGCTCTTCATTTCTTTCACAACTCTCTGTCGTCCTTAATGTAATCACCGAAAAAGGGATACCGACCAGAAACGTCATCTGCTAATTCCCTCCACAGATGCCGCTTGATACATTGAGTTGCTCCAGCAAGTTGTGTTTTGCTCAAGATTCTAGCATCTGGAAGTCAGTGTGTCTAATTCCTGAACTCATTGTTAACCTTAATGGGCTATAGCGGCCTCCTTAGAGTATGTAGAGGGAGTGTAGGAACAACACGAAGTATTCTGAATCGACGTCAGACACATAACTGACTCTAAAGGCAACCTGCAGCTCGGGATCGTATTGTGGGACAAAGAAGCGAATCTGCAGAACGGCGTACGAGAATCAATGTATTGTAATCACAAGCCATTTGTTCCATACTTTATGAATGCTTGCTCTTGTGGAAAAATATTGTGAGATTCAAAATCACAAACGCTCTTGAGACAAATTCAGGCAAAGAAGTGTTTTTATTAAGTTCATATTCTGCAGAATAGGTGCCTCTCCTCTGATGTCCCCTAGAGGCACACCGAGGATCGGGATGTCTTCTATCTTTGTACATTTCTTTTCACTATTTTCACAGCCATTGAGCTTCTTCCAATCATAACATAAAAACCCAGATTCCCACGAGAACGTCGTGGAACGCCCACCCAAACTTCTACTGAAGTATTTCTATTGCTACTTTTTATCTAGAATTTCTCTCTGTTCTTTATATCGTTACTTTCTATTCTACTAGCAGTCTGGCTTCTGCTGACATCTTGTTTCTTTCTAAGTTATATTTTTCTATCCCTAGTCTAAATCAACCATGTCCATTAACTCTTTCCTCACAATCCATCCTTTTCTTTTTGCTACGCACCCTTGATTTACACTATCTCCTCCTTTTCTAATGCTAGCAGCAGATTCTTCACCTCCCTATCCTCCTCTCGTTGGTCATACTGTGTTCTGAAGGCCATTATGGTGGCAGCACTGTTCTTTGTCAGGGCTGTTTCTATCAATCGCTGAGCCAATCCCCGTACGCAGGGAATGATACAACATCCGAACAAACACAGTAACCCCACCATGACTATCACTGATGTTAGGGCTGATGTAAAGATGTGCTTCCATTTCCCAAACCTAGAGTCTAGAAACCCGGTCCAGGAGGTGTCTACTCCAGAGTTCTCAGCCAATTCGATAGACCTGCTAGGGCTCTTGACACTGACCCATCCGGAGCAGTGTTGTTGGGGATGAATGGGCAACATTGTTCGCCAAACATTACACACACCCCTCCCTTCTCAGCCAGTAGCATGTCCAAGGTCATGCGATTTTGCCAGGCCATTTGGCTGGTTGCTGTCAGTTGTTCCGCTAATCCTTCAACTGCATCTCGAGTGTAATTTATAAAGCGTTGTTGATGGTAGTATAAGTAGTTGATCCAGTCCACATTTTTATTAATTGTGGACCACCAGAAGAGTATGGACTCAAAGTCCGCAGCTATCTGATTTCTGGCTTTAAATTCATCGGGTACCCCGCTTGGCACCCCTATCGCATCTATATAGATGTGTGTGTCGAATGATCCTTTCACCTTTCTCTTTTGTCGTCGGCTTCCTTTATTGTGTTCTACAGCATGTTCTACTGCTATGGTGAAGGGCATCATCAGTTGTATGAGGGTACAGGTTCCCGTCCATGACCCTGCTAACCGGGGCCACAGGGTATTCTCCCCTCTCCCCGCACCAACACCAGACATCGACTCTACTGACTATCTGATTTTTCAGCCAGGAGCTACTGAACAGTGGCCCCTGTTCCTCAGCCGTTAGGTTATACGTCTGATTGCAGTTGAGCACCTCCCCCATGTCCTGTCCCTCTGGGTTATTTCTTGTATAGCACTCAGACCCCTCCTCCCCAAAAGGAATGGTAAATGGAGCAGGTCGAGGGTCTTCCCTTCGGCCCTTCGTATTGTTGTTGCTGGTCGGAAATAGGTAATCATAACTCTGGCATATCTCATTCTTTGATAAGAGGGGATTCGTGAATAGCTGTAGTATACATGTCATAGCCCTAGGTGTTCTATCCCAATTCAGGGGAAATGGTACTGGGACCAGCTGAGGCCTAGCTCCGGCGCAGGCGTAACAATTGGTTCGTTGCATACTTCTGGCTGTGTACATAATCCAGGCAAGCCAGGTGTTGGCTCCTTTTCCCCCTGTTGGTATCCCCTTCTCATATAACTGCCTTAATCCTGTTTCTCCTGCTACTATCATTATCTTCAGATCCTTAGACTCATTTTCCCTGATGACATTGCTGACTACTGGTGGTGCTGGTGTTGCCCCGGGACCCCTATTCTGACTGTCATCTATCTTGAACACCTCTCCCCTATCCTCGTATCTTCCCATCTTCCCATCTCGCTTTACTTCTATCTCAAACTTCAGACAGGCGTCCTTCCCTGTTTTATCTGCACATATCCAATATCTACCACTTTCCTGTATTTGGACACTCTGTATGCTCACATATACGCGTCCTGGCAATTTCTCGTTCGGGTTTTGATATACTCTCCACCTATCAGTTTGATAGGTGGTCCGATGCCACCCATATTTTGATGAAGTAAACACCGCGTGCCAATCTTTACAGGGATGGGTGCATACATACATTCTATAGCCGCACCACCATTTTCCTTTACATACATCAAATGGGATGGTGGTGGACCTTCTATTCTGTGGTATTGTGATTTTTATGCATGTTACATTACTTACAAGTTGGGTAACCACCCAACACACGACCCACCAAAACGAAATCTTCATTTTTCCTGCGGGTTCTTGGTAAATATTAAAGTCAACGGTTCCTCTCTTTTGCGCACAGTCCACGGGCTGATATCGTCTGGTGGGGCCTCCACAGGACCCTTAACTCGACTTGCGTGAGTCCACCCTTTCTCTTTTGTTCGTACTGCTGTCTCGGTGATTAGTAACACCAGGTAGGGTCCAGTCCACTTAGGTTGCAGCTTTTCTTCTTTCCACGTTTTTATTAATACCCAGTCTCCAGCCTTGACTGAGTGAATCGGGAAGTCCAGTGGTGGGCTCTGGGCCAGCAATCCTTTAATTTTTAGTTCTGCAAGAGATTGGAACACTGCCAGTAAATAGTTCCTCAGGAACACATCGTTCCCTTGTATTGTTGGGACTCCTTCTATCTTCCCTAAGTATGGGAGCCCGAATAACATTTCATATGGTGATATCCCTATGTCTTTTCGAGGTGCCGTTCGGATTCTCAACAGGGCTATCGGGAGGCACTTAGTCCAGGGGAGTCTCGTTTCCTCTATCAACTTGGTGATTTGGGTCTTTAAGGTGCCCTTCATTCTTTCCACCTTTCCTGAGCTCTGGGGATGCCATGGTGTATGCAATTTCAATTCTATTCCCAGTGCTTCACATATCATTTCATGTGTTTTGGAGGCAAAATGGGTCCCTCTATCTGAGTCTATTGTTTCCACAATCCCATATCTGGGTATAATTTGTTCTAATAATATCTTGGCTACCGCCTGCGAGGTGGCAGTTGCTGTGGGGAATGCCTCTACCCATCTGGTGAAATGGTCCACTACCACTAACAGGTACTTCCATGTTCGTACCCGGGGCAGCTCGGTAAAATCTATCTGTGTTCTTTGGAAGGGCCTAACTGCTAATGTTGTCCTCCTCCTGGGACTGCTGTCGTGATTTTCTTATTAATTCGCTGACATATTACACAGCCCCTTATGACTTGTTTGGCCATGGTGAACATCCCACAGCAAGCGTAAGTTCTGAAGAGGGTGTCACAGAGGGCTTGTGTTCCCCAATGGCGTTGTCCATGTAATCTCCCTAATAACTCCCTCATTATTTCTTTGTTCAATAGCTGCTTTCCATTTGGTGTCCACCATTTCCCATTTGAAGTACGCTGAGCCCCCATTTTCTTTCATGTTTTCCTGTTCTTTCTCACTAAAGATAGGTATCTTTTCCTCTGGTTCCCTTAAAGGTATTAGTGACTTCATTTCTACCATCTGTTCTGTGGCTGCTCTTTTTGCAACCTCATCCACTGCCCTATTTCCTCTGGCCTCCAGGGTGTTACCCTTCTGATGCCCTGCCACATGTGCTATGGCTATTCGTTCTGGTTTTTGCAAGGCTTCCAGTGTCTGTCCTACCAATTGCTCATGCGCTAATTCTTTACCTCGAGTTGTTATCATTCCTCGCTCTTTCCAGATCTTCCCAAAGGTGTGTACTACTCTAAAAGCGTATTTTGAATCGGTATATACTGTTCCTTCCTTCCCCTCCAATAATTCTAAAGCTCTCATTAATGCATTTAATTCACAAGATTGAGCTGACCAACTACCAGGCAGCCTGCCGCTTTCAATTACCTCCATAGTTTCCCTGTTCACTATGCCGTACCCACTATGTCTTTTTCCATCTATGCACCTGGAGGATCCATCTATGAACCACCGGCTGCCCTCAGCCAGAGGTTGCTCTTCTAAGACTTCTCTACTTTTTGTCTGTAAATCTATCATTTCACTACAGCAGCGAGGGTCCTCTTCCTTGTTAACCTGTTTCTCTGCTGGATACCCGGGTGACCCGACCTTTTCTTTGTCGGGTCTCCGTTGTCGTTGGGGCTGCAACGAGGAGCGGCCTCCAACAGGAAGACCGGGAGCTGTGGTGCCGACTACTCACCTCACCGTCGCGGAGCTGGCCGAGTCCAGAGCGGATGGAGCTGTGGTGGACGCTGCTGCGGCCCGACCCCCGGAGATTCGGTGGCTGCAACTGCGGGTTTGGCGGACAGTGACACCGGGAGCCCGCGGGTCCCTGGAGGGAGACCGCTTTTCCGGGCACCCGCAACGGCGACTTCTCCAGCCCGAGTTGCGGGGTTGAAGAGCTCCTGGAGCGGGGCCTTACACCATCGCCCCGCGCGGCTTGGAATGGTCGCGGGACTGCGAGCGCGCGCCGGGGGCTCTAACATCAAGACCCGGTGCGCGACCTTGCAACACCCGGCGTGGCTTTAATGGCCACGGGACAATTCGCCATCGCCCGCTGGGGGCTTTGACTTTAACTCTGACATGGGGGGGGGGGGGGGGGGGGGGGTGCAGTGGAGAGAAAAGTTTTTTTGGCCTTCCATCACAGCAATGTGATGGATGTTTATGTAAATTATGTTGTGTCTTGGGTCTATTTGTTTGTAATGTATGGCTGCAGAAACGGCATTTCGTTTGGACCTCAAGGGGTCCAAATGACAATAAATTGAATTGTATTGTATTGATACAGGAATTGGGACGGTTAAGGTTCTTATCCGTAATTATCATCAAATCGTCTTTTTCCATCAGGATGGCCTCATACTTTAAAAGTCTAGAGTCTGTTAACCATCTGTTGGATTTCTGAGTGAGTATGGTCCTTACTGTGTGTGGTGTAGAATCAACCAGAGTGCCTCCAAATGTTAATTTCCTACTCTCTTCCAACAATATTGCGGTAGCTGCTACTGCTTGTATGCATCCCGGCCATCCCCTGGAGACTGGATCTAATATTTTAGAGAGGAAGGCCACTGGCTGTCGATTTCCCCCTCTTTTCTGGGTGAGTACCCCTAGTGCCACCCCCTTGTCTGAATTTACAAACAGGTGGAAATGTTGTTCTACTGAGGGCAGAGCCAACACGGGAGCAGTAATCAAACTGTTCTTTAATTTTCCAAATTCCACCTCCTCTTCTGGGGTCCACTGAACTTTGTCTTTTTCTTCTCCCAATTTATCATACAGGAATTTCACTTGTCTGGAGTAATCATCTATCCACAGTCGACAGTATCCTATCAATCCCAGGCATTTTCGGTTCTCTTTCTTATTCTTTGGTAATGGTACTCCCGTGATCCCAGCTATCCTTTCGGGGTGTATTCGTCTCTTTCCTCCACTTATCAGATGTCCCAGATATTTTACCTCTTGTTTCACAAATTGAAGCTTGTTACGAGACACTCTTAACCCCTTCCTTCCCAAGAAGTTTAACATGCTTATTGTGCCGTCCCTTACTTCCGCTTCTCTCTCTCCTGACAAAAGGAGGTCATCCACATACTGTAATAGTTGCGTTTCCCCGTGACCTGGGAAATCCTCCAAGGCCTTGTTCAGTTCCCTCAAGTCCTGTACGAGTCTAAACGTCCCGTCGGTCTTTCTGACTGGTAGGATCGGAGTATTGTAGGGGGACACACATGGTTCCAATAACCAGTCCTCTAATAAATTCTCAATGATTGGTTGTAAGCCTTTTCGTCCCTCGGTCGAAATGGGGTACTGTCTTACTCGTACTATGTCTGCACCATATTTTAATGCTATTTGAAGAGGGGGTATTTGCAAACCTCCTCTGTTTCCTTCCTTGGCCCATACTTGATCATAAATTCTTTGCTCATCCACCTCTCTTAGAGCATACAGCTGAACCACTATTCTTCCTTCTATCGGTGCTGTACCCATTCCCAATTGTATTTGTAAATCCCTGCCCATTAAATTTGCACCAGCCTGAGGGACTAAGATCAGGTCCTCTACTGCCTCCCGGTGTTCATACCTTACATTTACTCCTCCTATCTCGGGAGCTACCATCACAGTTCCCCCAACCCCGGTAATTAGTATTCTCCCTTGTCCTGCCTCCACACCTGCGGGTACTTTGATCACACTTGATCGCTCCGCTCCTGAATCTACCATAAACACCATATCCTCTCCCTGCGGTCCTATCTTTAAATTTACCAGAGGTTCCCTTCTGTAGCCCCCTCACCCCAGGGACGGGAACCCCTGACCCCCCTATTCATTTTCCATCATTCTGTACGTGCGGAACTCCGCTACAAGCTCAGGGCATTCCCGTTTGAAGTGTCCATCTCTGTTACAATAATAACATCTTATAGGTCCCACCCTCCAACGTGGTTCCGTATTTGTCTCTTCCCGACCCCTGCCGTATCCTTCTCCCTCTCTTCTGCCATATCCTTCTCCCTTTCTTCTGCCATATCCTCTTCTATCTCTACCTCGGGAGTAATTCCCTCTCCATCCTGTACCTACCTGTTTCTTAACATCTACCACTCGCTTTACAGCCTGCATCATAATCAGTGCCTTCCCCTTCTGTTTTATCTCATCTCTCCGCACGTACACTTTCTGGGCCTCTGTAAGCAACTGAGGTGGTGGTTTCTCATTCCAGTCATCCATCTTTTCTAGATGCTTCCTCACATCAGACCAGGATTTGGTCACGAAATTGGCCCTAAGCAATTGGTGTCCTGCCCCTGAGTCCGGGTCTATTCCGGAATACTGTTGCATGTTCTTCCTGAGTCTTTGAAGGAACACTGTCGGGGCCTCATCTTTCTGCTGTCCATTCTCAAATGCTCGTTCGAAATTCTGTCCTTTGGGTACTGCCTCTCTTATCCTTTTTATAATTATATCCCGCAGGTCCTTCATATTCCCTCGTCCTGCTGCTGTTCTCTTGTCCCAATCTGGCTCTTGTACTGGGAAGTTATCTGCTGCCGCTGCCCTGGAGGGTTCTCCTGTTCCCACTTTTTCATTGCTGCTGCCCTAATCATTTGTCTCTCCTCTGATGTGAAGAGATTCCCCATAATGGCCATCAACTCCTCCCATGTAGAAGTGTTTGGCCCAAGGAATTGATCTAACTGCTCTGCCAGAACTAAAGGATCCCATAGGAGGCTTTTCATTTCTTTCTTGAAATTCGTCACTTCAGTACTAGTTAAGGGGACATTAACAAACCCCATTGCCCCTTGGGGTCCTCCCATGGGTACCTCTCTTAGGCGTCTAATTTTTACCGATCTTCTTTTTTACTCTGTCTGACCTTCTGACTCCCTCTCCTGGTGACGGGGGGTTTAATTCATCTACCCCGACCGCCTCCTGTATCTTTATTCCCTTTTCTTTCTCACTCCTGGGGTCCGGTAGGTCATTGTCGGTGTCATCACTGTCAGTAACATCATCATTACATTCTTGTTTTACCCTGACCTTTCTCTTTACCACCAGAGCGGACCCGGGTGTCACCTCTTCCACTCCCGTCGCCACGAGTGGGGGCGGGGGTTGAATTGGCGGCGCTACTTCGGGTAATTGATGTACATAGGGAGGAGCTAGGTTCTCCAGTAAATTCCATGAGGGTGCAGAGGAATTTGACTGTTCAACCTCTTCTTTTAATTTCAACAGATTACATCCCGTTTCCCATACCGCGGCATACATGGTTTCTTCTATCATTGGATTGGGTTTATTTTACACATATACATTCAATGCCTGCTGTACCCAATCCTCATCTGACCCATCCTCTGGCCATCAGACCGAAGCTCCTTTTATCGGGTGTTTTGGCCATTCAAAATAACAATACCTTATCATTGTTGTCTTCTCCAACCCCTGGGTATTCCGTGCCCCCCAGCGGTTCAGCATTCGTCCCAATGGACAATTGGGCAGAATGCGGGGATTTGGCTTACGGCCTTTCCCCTCCCTTTCAGGGTTTTCATTTACATTTCCCATTCTCTCGATCGGAATTCCTCTCCGATCTCTTATCAAATTGCCCAGGTAATACTATAATAGTCAAAGTTTCTTACCGGGGTCTATGCACTGAATCACTCGATTTTCGCGATCTCATATCACTCTCACTTCTTTGCCGAGTCTCTATTTGGTCCGGATACTACTGCTCAAACAGCTGACGGCAAGCAAGGAGTCTGAGACCGCTGAACTCAGCAGGGTGCACCTTCCCTTCGTCCGTCTACTCTCGTCAGCTGTCCAGAGTATTTGATCCCGGAAACCGAACCCCCAAGTTGTGAGATTCAAAATCACAAACGCTCTTGAGACAAATTCAGGCAAAGAAGTGTTTTTATTAAGTTCATATTCTGCAGAACAGGTGCTACTACTCTGATGTCCCCTAGAGGCACACCGAGGATCGGGATGTCTTCTATCTTTATACATTTCTTTTCACTATTTTCACACCCATTGAGCTTCTTCCAATCATAACATAAAACCCAGATTCCCACGAGAACGTCGTGGAACGCCCACCCAAACTTCTACTGAAGTATTTCTATTGCTACTTTTTATCTAGAATATATCTCTGTTCTTTATATCGTTACTTTCTATTCTACTAGCAGTCTGGCTTCTGCTGACATCTTATTTCTTTATAAGTTATATTTTTCTATCCCTAGTCTAAATCAACCATGTCCATTAACTCTTTCCTCACAATATGAATCATTTTTATTGGAGCAAACTGTTTGAACTGGTAAAATTTAAAGCGATATTTTTCCGATACTGTGAGGCCGGTACTATAAAGGAAACCTAAAATCTTTACGCTAATTTAATTTGAAAACCTACAGAGGTCTGCATTATTTATCGTTATTAAACAGTTGGCATTGGATTGTGAATCTTTTAATTTAATGACGCAGAGATTAAAAGCAATAGAACTAGAAACCATGGCAACGCTCTACCGGCCAAGTAAATATTACCATCTACATTAAACCATTCCACAAGTACCTGCCCTTGTTCGACCTCACTCATCTCTGTATTGAACTCCGCCAACCGTTCCTCCGCCAATCTGGTCAATCGATGGAGATCGATTGAGTGCAGGTAAATGGGACTAGGGGAAAAAAAGTGTTCGGCACGGACTTGAAGGGCCGTGATGTTTTCCGGGCTGAAATTGTTATATGGTTATATGGATATAAGTAAAGAAAAGTAAAACAAATATTTTCCAAGTACAAAGGAGGCAGAAGACATTCTGATGAGGGAGGTTTATTGCGAGAACTTATGTTTTATTTTTCCACCACAAGTTATCTCTGAATTCTTGTCCTTTTTTGGAGTATATCCGTGAATTGCACCCTGCGTTTTCTCTAAATTATTGCAGAAATTAATGTGTCTGTGCATCAAATCAAGAACTGAAGTATATTAGAACTTTCTCGGAAAACAATAATCCATAAATTCTTTGATTTTATTACCGTTTGTAATGTTTTCATAAAACAATTCGACAGCGTATACCATCCACGACAGGATGAACCATCCCGATACAGCAAACAATAAATTAATGGACTTTCTCCTGCTCTTATCAATCGGTCCCTCAGATTCTCCGCATCAAACTGCACAGCGGGTCTCTTGCGCGCTGCTCTGGTGGCAAGAATGTGTCTCACTGTTTAAACATTCTGCAGAAGAATCTGAAGCATGGCGAGTCAATGAGTTAAAGGACGATCACACCCATCAATAATGGTCCACTTCATTGCGAAATACCACGAGTAGATTTGTTCGTGTAAGAGAGCGTGTGAGCTTTAGGGAGAGGCTGATGGTATTGTCGTGTTTGAAGGTAGACTAATCTCCAGGGCCTGATCGGAGAGGAACTTGCGGGAGCCCTGGTTCAAATTTTAGCGTCGCCCTTAAATGCTGGAGAGGTGCCGGAAGACTGGAGGGTGCAAATGTTGCACCTCTTTTCAAGAAGGGCTACAGGGGGAAATCTTGGGAACTATAGGCAGGTGACCTTAACATCCGTAATCGGTGAGTTACTGGAGAGTATTATGAGTATAATGCACATCAATGATTTGGATGAGAACATACAGGGCAAGATTAGCAAGTTAGCTGATGATACAAAAGGTCGTGGTTTTTCAGATAGTGAAGATGGTTGTGAACGATTGCAGCAGGATCTCGATCGATTGGCCAGGTGGGCGGAGGAATGGTTGATGGAATTTAATACAGAGTAGTGTGAGGTGTTGTATTTTTGGACGTCGAACAAGGGCAGGACCTACAGTAAATGGTAGTGTTGTAGAGCAGAGGGATCGAGGAGTACAGGTGCATGCAGTAGTGTTTTGTTTGACGCTGATGCTCTCTGCGCACCACGGCCAAATCCAGTTAAATGTGGTTTACTAAGGTGTTCAAGATGTTTCGAGGGAAAGGGGCACAAGTCGTATGCGGGTACAAACGCGGCCCTATTCTCACACATACATGTCCTGCCGGCTAAAAATAAAGGAAAATCATTAGAACCTCATTTCATCGTCGTGGAAAAAGAGGCAAGAAAACTGAATATCCTGACTGTGTTTTCAAATTGGAACAAGGTATCTCAAGACACAAAGCATCCTAATTCCAGCAACATCGATGGCTTCTTTGTATCATTGGTCTAATTAGTAATTTCCCAATAAATGATCATAATCATAATCAAACGCGTAATTTATTAGCCAAGTAGGGTTTTGCATCATACGTGTAATTTGGTCTGACATACAGTCATAACAAAAAAACAACTACATGAAAATGGACATAAACTCTTCCACATTCCCCACTGTGATGGAAGGCAATAAAGTATTATTGTTTTCACTCCTTTCCTCCCGCAGTCGCGGGAGTCGAACCATTCGCAGATGGCGATCGAGCTCCCTCGTCGGGACGGTCTATGCGCCCGTGCCGGGGCGGTCGAAATTCCCGAGGCTTGTTGTACATGAAATCGGTCTCCCACCAGAGAATGCGTTAAAGTCCGCAGCTCCCGCAGGTTGGAGCGCCAAGGGCCGTCCACTGGCATAGGGATCGCCCGCTCCGAGATGTTAAATCCACAGGCTTCGTGCTTTTGGAGGTCTAGAAGTCCCACACAAGATGCCGCCAACTCCATGATGTTAGGCCGGAGATACGTCAGAAACAGTCGCATCTCCGTCGAGGAAAGACATAAGAACACCCCCCACCAACCCACCGTCCCTTCCACGCTCAGCCATCCACCCACCCCCCTCACCCCATACCCTTGCACACATGATAAAAAAAACTAATGAGAACACACAGGGCAAGATTAGCAAGTTTGCTGATAATAAAGTTAATGGTCTTGCAGTTAATGAAGATCGTTGCGAACGCTTGCAGCAGGATCTGGATCGAATGGCCAGGTGGGCGTAGGAATGGTTGATGGAATTTAGTAATGAGAAGTGTTAGGTGTTGCATATTGGGACGTCGTAGGGCAGGACCCACACAGAAAATAGGAGGACTCTGGGCAGGGTTGTCAAGCAGAGGGATCTAGGAATACAGGTGCATGGTTCCTTGAAAGTCGAGTCTCAGGTTGATAAGGTGGTCAAAAAGGCTTCTGACACTTTGGCCTTCATCAGTGAGAGTATTGAGCATAGCAGTTGTGCGGTCATATTGCAATAGTGCAAGACGTTGGAGAGAACGCATTTGGAATATTGTGTTCAGTTCTGGAAAGATATTAGGTACACAAAAATGCTGGAGAAACACAGCGGGTGCAGCAGCGAATGAAATAGGCAACGTTTCGGGCCGAAACCCTTCTTCAGACTGATGATATTGTCAAGTTTGAAAGTGATCAGGAAAGATGTTGCCAGGACTAGAAGGTGTGAGCTGTAGGTAGAGGTTGAGTAGGCCAGGTCTCCATTTCATGGAGCGCAGGAAAATGAGGGGAGATCTTATACATATATATACATACATGTATACATATTCATGAGAGGAATAAATCGGGTAGATGCACAGAGTATTTTACTTAGAGGAGAATCGAAAACCAGAGGTTCAAGGTGAAGGTGGAAAGATTTAATAGGAATCCGAGGGGTAACTTGTTTACACAAATATTGGTAGGTGTATGGAACAAGCTGCCTGATGAGGTAGTTGAGGCTGAGACTACCCCGTCGTTTAAGAACCCATATTTCTCCTGGCTGTCCTGGTTGTAGCACTGACGGCGGGTCACTGGTGGAAAACCAGGGAGGAAACCACAATGAATTGCAGGTGATGAAATCTTGAGCAAAACACCGAAGTTACCTAGCGAGTCGGACAGCATCTGAAGACGAAATGGAACGGTGACATTTCTAATCTAATAAAGCTGAAACGTCGCGCATTCATTCCGTCTTCAGATGCTGCCTGACTCGCGGACTTACTCCGGCATTTTGTTTTAAGCCAGAGGGGCGTGAGATGGCGATTTCTCGTGACAAGCAACCGTCTCAGGGTCAATCTTACGGACCCAACGTAGATTTTCCGCGTAGTGATCACAACATCTACATTTGGTTTCTCTATTGCGGAGGGGAGCACATGGTACGCAAGTGCAAGTGAATCGCTGCTTCTCCTGGAAGTACTATTTGTGTTCATGTCTTGTGGAAACGAAAGATAGAGTGTGAGAAGTTGTGTTGGCCTATCTCCTGAGATAGAGCCAGCGAGATGAAGACTATTTTCCCAATCAAACATGAATATCACGAGGTAGCGAGACACTTTTTAATTTGACCAATACTACAAATTCTCAGTTTAGAAATAGGAGACGTGACGCATTGATACAACAGGTACAGAAGAAAGGAACATCCCATCTGTGTTACAATAAATGCTTTGTGTCACTGATACAGGCAAGACATTGTTGCAAAACACCCGACGATTATTCTAGAGTTTAAATGCTCTGTCCATCCGAGGGGTAACTTGTTTACACAAATATTGGTAGGTGTAGGGAACAAGCTGCCCGATGAGGTGGTTGAGGCTGAGACTACCCCGTCGTTTAAGAAACTGTTAGAGAGCTACATGGATAGGACAAGTTTGGAGGAATATTGTCCAGGCGCAGGCAAATGGGACTCGTGTTGCTGGGACATTACTGGCCGGTGTGGGATGTTGGGCAGATGGGCCTGTTTCCACACAGTATCACTCAGTGATTCTATTACTTTGCGGTTTATTTGCCCTTTCATTTTAAGAGGAATATTATTATATACACTAAAATATTCATAAATTTAGAAAAGCTAAGCAAACATTTTCCAATTACAAAGCAGGCAGCAGAGATATTGCTGGAATATATATATTTCAATTTACAACCAGCAATTACATACTAGTTTTACTGGATATTGTATTATAGCTGTTATTTCCCCCCTGAATCTTCTCTGAGTCACTGCATAAATAAATGTATTCGTACAGCAACTTAAGAGCTGAAGCATATTAGCACTTTCTATGAGAATGTACCTGGGGTCGTTGAAACCTTTTATTCTCTCATCGTTTGTTAATCTTTTATGAAGGAACTGGGCGACGTATACCACCCACAATAGAATAAAACACCCCGAGACAGCAAACAGCAAAACAATGGACTTTCGCCGGCTCTCCATCTCTGGATCTTTCTGATTATCTGCATCACTCTGTACACGTAGCCTCTTGCGGGCTCTGCTGGCGGCTAGAATATGTCTGACTGTTAAAAAATTCAGGAAAAGTATTAAAACGAAAGCGAGACATGGAGTTAAAAGACGATCCGACCAATCAAAAATCGCCCAGACCAGCGATGTGTAACGAATGGACCTCAGTCTGCAATACCACGGGATATTGTTAATTATGTATATTGGTTCGTGTATGAAATACCAAGGTATGCTTTTCAAACATGCTAACGAGCAGACTATCCCTATAACAAAATCTGCCGTCTTCTCGGTGCAGTATTTGGTTTTCAGCTTCTGGCAACAAATTGCCACAAATCGATCAAAGGTGAAAGCGACTGTTAGCCAAACCGACGAATCTCGAGATGCATGGATCAAAGTAATGCTGAGACTACAAACTGGAGTAATGGACATAACACTGCCCGGAGTATAAATACCAGGCACGCGATTTAGCAAAACGGCTGTGATGATGACCAGTAGATCTGTCACCGCCATTGATACGAGGTACCGACTGATGCATCTGGAGAGACCGCACTTTCCTCTGGACAGGATGACAATCGCCAACAGATTAACTGCAAATTGAAAGGAAGTGAGCAAGAGAAGAAAAGTTACGTCACACCCTCAATGGAAAAGCAATATCTTGCACTGAATGTTATACAATATCACGACTCAATTTAAAAACAAAATCGAGGACGATTGCCTTAATTTCAGGATTCTGTTCCAGTTTCGGTTCATCTGTAGGTTGAGATCTTATTTTAATACCCCATGAGAAGCCAAGACCCATTGTGGACATCGAGCAAATCAGTTAAAAATCAGAGAGAATCAAAAACGATTAGATTATTTTGAACCGCACGAAAAACCCCCCATAATCGATCTACAAACAATAACGATTGCTGTAGTAACTTAGCGAGTCATACAGCATCTCTGGAAACATATGGATACAAGTAAACAGAATGTGATTACAGACAAATAATATAAATGAAGTGAGTTTCAACATCTGCACAATAGACACAATAACACAATGTGATATCAGAATCGATATTTATTCAATTATGGAACGGACTTGACGACAAACAGACTTAAATTGTTGAAATTCTCAGTTCAGATTCGGTTTTGCTTTGCTATTATCTATTTTATTTTTATTCGTATTTTATTATCAAATTTTTTTTTTCTTTTTTTAGTTTAGGGGGGTTTCGTTTTTTTCGTTTTTTTCTTTTTCTTTTTGTCTTTTTATCTTTGTGTTTTTTTTACATTGATAAGTTTTCTTTTAAAGATTTAGCTATATTTACATAGAGACCTGGAGGTCTATATTCATTGTGTATTCTGACACTGGTTTCATATTAGGTTATACCTGATATTAATGTAATCCTGATCCCTATGTATCAATATTATTGTTATGTTTATCATTATTCTATTTGCTCTGATTTTTAAATGTTTTCTTTTTTCTTTTTTTGGAAAAAAAACAATAAAAAGATTGCAAAATAAAGAATTCCACATCCGCGAAGTTAGTACCACCAAACATATTTCGATCAATAGGCTGAGTCGTCAGTTGAACGCCAGTGTGGGGACCATGTTACTCTCGCTCAATGATATGGCAGGGCAACAGCATAACATTATGGAATGTATTGCAAAACAAATAACTCCGAGATTACGGAACAGCATCCAATTAAATGGACAACGATCACACCGTTTAAAATACATATAGAGTAAGATTATCGTATTCAAGAGCATTATTTCCATGTTGACCAACCCCTCTTTTGTATGGCGGGCGACGTCATCCAGTGGAAACATTGACGGATGCGTCGTATTTGATGCAGCAGGTAACCAAATATAATGTTTGCAACGAATGAAAATTGCAGAAGGAAAATAAACTCCGTTATTTTATGAAGAGCAAGCAGCCAGAGATATCGAAACGCAAACAGTGGACTATGGACTAAACAGACTGAAAGCAGATCCGCTCACAATTTTTCCAACGAAACAACTTATTTTGGAAGTCAGACATTTACCTGCTAAATTATTAATTTTATATTAGGGATAAGATTCAGCTTAGGTGACAAGTTCTTAAAGACTTCCAGATTCTGTTCCCCGTCGAAATTAATAACACAGCACTTCGGAAACGAAATGCTATTTTGCGTAATCACTAGTTTGTACATTTAGATTCAATTAGGAAAAGGGACCTCGAGAATCAAATTATGTCAACAGATTCGCTTATGGAAATGGCGAAATGTGAAAGGATCAGTTCAATTTCCTTGGAGGTAATTCTTTTTTGACCGATATGATGTAATTGATCTTGAGATAATATTATTTTCTTCTATTCACTTTATCACTGGCCTTTTCGGGCTCGGATACAATTTGACCTGTGCACAGGTTAAAGCACAGGTTAAAGCTTCAGTTTATTATTTTCTCTGCTGTACTTCATTATGTATTTCACAATCAAGACACGGACGTTGAGCAAAAGGACAGGGGTAAAACATTCATTTCATCGAGCCGGATTTACTCACGACACATCTGTGCCTCATCTACGCAATTGTGTCCCAAATGTTTGTCATTTCACAGAGCCCTTTGGACGATTGTGACTACCCCTGTCCCACTTAGGAAACCTGAACGGAAACCTCTGGAGACTTTGCGCCCCACCCAATGTTTACGTGCGGTTCCCGGAGGTTGCAGGTGGTTGCCGGAGATTGCAGGTAGTGGAAGCAGGTAGGGAGACTGACAAAAACCTCCGGGAATCTCCGGGCAGCGCACGGAAACATTGGGCGGGGCGAAAAGTCTCCAGAGGTTTCCGTTCAGGTTTCCGTTCAGGTTTCCTAAGTGGGACAGGTGGGACAGGGGCATAAGAGTTCCAGACTTCTACTGCATGAGGATTTACTTAGCTTCACCTACTCATGGACAAGTTTTAAGTAAACCTTTTTTTTAAACCTTGTACTGACCTTATATACGAGTGGAACCTCATACATCAAAACCCTAATTTCCTTTATATATATCGACATGATGAATTACATGCAGTGGCGGAATACAATCCATAACCGTGTCATGTATTTTTCGAATTTATTCCTCTAAACACGGTCGTCATTCTGATCAATCTCCTTGGACCATTCTCATATTCAACCGATCACCCTTGGCATCCGATATGCATTTCGTATAACGCGCGTTCACCAGAGCCTTGCACGAGTGCAACGCCCTTCCTCTGCATTCACCGGATACCAACAACCATACTCCAAAATCTAATGAATACGTTTCAATTATACCTCACCTGGCACGGCGAGAACCGCAAGGCCGCCCTATACGCGGTACAACATCTTGTTTTCAGCTTCTAGCAATAAATTGCCACAAATCGGTCAACGGCGATAACGATTTAGCCAATTTGAATTGTCTCTGAATGCATGGATTAAAGTAACGCAGCGACGATAGAATTGCGTAATGGATATACATCTGTGGAGGATATAGCTATCAGGAATCCGATTTACTAAGACAATGACCAGAAGATCCGTCAATGCAATTGAAACCAAGTACCACGTGACGCATCTGGAGAGTCCGTATTTAAGAAGGAACTGCAGATGCTGGAAAATCGAAGGTACACATAAATGCTGGAGTAACTCAGCCGGTGCAGCAGCATCTATGGAGCGAAGGAAATAGGCAAGGTTTCGGGCCGAAACCCTTCTTCAGACTGATGGGGGATTCCCCTCGACAGGATCGCAATGGCCAACAAATTAACTGCAAATTGAAAGGAAGAGCGCAAGAAAAGAAATGGTTTATCACGTTCTCAGATAGCGCAGGAGGAAATGAAGTAGTTTTATGAATTCAATAACTTGTTTGCAAACATCCATGTCCTGTCTTGGGTGGCACAGTGACGCAGCTGCCTTGCAGCGTCAGAACCCTATGTTTAATCCTGCCCTTGGATGCTGTTAGAGTTGACATCTCTCTGTGACCGCGTGTGTTCCTCCGGGGGCTTCGCCTTTTCACAACACCACAAAGACAATAGACATTAGACAATAGACAATAGGTGCAGGGGTAGGCCATTCGGCCCTTCGAGCCAGCACCGCCATTCAATGTGATCATGGCTGATCATCCCCAATCAGTACGCCGTTCCTGCCTTCTCCCCATAAACCCTGACTCCGTTATTTTTAAGAGCACAATCATGCTCTCTCTTGAAAGCATCCAGAGAACCCGCCTCCACCGTCCTCTGAGGCAGAGAATTCCACAGACTCACTACTCTCTGTGAGAAAATGTATTTCCTCGTCTCCGTTCTAAATGGCTTACTCCTTATTCTTAAACTGAGGCCCCTGGTTCTTGACTCCCCAACATCGGGAACATGTTTCCTGCCTCTAGCGTATCCAAACCCATAACAATCTGATATGTTTCAATGATATACCCTCTCATCCTTCTAAACTCCAGAGTGGACAAGCCCAACCGCTACAATCTCTCAGCATATGACAGTCCCGCCATCCCGGGAATTAACCTTGTGGACCTACGCTGCACCCCCTCAATAGCAAGAATATCCTTCCTCAAATTAGGGGACTAAAACTGCACACCATACTCCAGGTGTGGTCTCACTAGGGCTCTGTACAGCTACAGAAGGACCTCTTTCCTCCTATATTCGATTCCTCTTGTTATAAAGGCTAACATGCCATTCGCTTTCTTCACTGCCTGCTGTACCCGCATGCTTACTTTCATAGACTGATGAACAAGAACCCCCAGATCCCATTGTACTTCCCCCTTTCCCAACTTGACGCTGTTTAGATAGTAATATGCCTTCCTGTTTTTGCTACCAAAGTGGATAACCTTACATGTATCCGCTTTACCGGCGGAGGGTCGGGGAAACTTTTTCTTTTCCAGGTTCTTACCTGGAAAAGAAAAAGGGGAGGTGATCAAGTTTCGAATCACATTCTCCGGGCTCTGCGGCCTACCATCGATGGAGTTGAAAAGCCGCCTCGGACGGTCGTGAGCACCACCGCGGGCGCGGACTTACCATCGGAGCCGATCCCTTGCCTCGGATCGCTCCCACCGCGGCCTGCGGACTTACCATCAAGGGCTCACAGTCTCGGGAGACGCAAGTCGGACGCTCCAACGCCGCAGACGTTTCGTCCAGCCCCGACGAGTGGTTCGATCGCCCGGCGCGGGGGAGCTGTCACCCCCCCATGCAGGAGCTCAACGGAGGGCTTGAGGCCCCCGACCGAGGAAGAACAAAGGGGGAAGGACTTGTACTTTATTTCGCCTTCCATCACAGTGAGGAATGTGTATGAGTCGCTGCGATGGATGTTTATGTTAAACTGTGTTTTTTGAGTCTGTTGCTTTTTTGAATTGTATGACTGGCCTGGCCTGGCCTGGCCTGGCCAGTGAAATGTCACCACATAAATTGGTGTATGGGACAATAAATGAACCTTATGAACCTTATGAACATTGAAACTTAATCTGCCATGCATCTGCCCACTCCTCAACCTGTCCAAGTCACCCTGCATTCTCATAGCATCCACCTCACAGTTCACACTGCCACCCAGCTTTGTGCCATCTGCAAATTTGCTAATGTTACTTTGAATCCCTTCATCCAAATCATTGATGTATATTGTAAATAGCAGGCGTCCCAGCACCGAGCCTTGCGGTACCCCACCAGTCAATGCCTGCCATTTTGAAAGGGACCCGTTAATCCCTACTCTTTGTTTCCTGTCTGCCAACCACTTCTCTATCCATGTCAGCACTCTACCCCCAATAACATGTGCCCTAATTTTGCCCTAATTTTGCACACTAATCTCCTATGTGGGACCTTATCAAATGCTTTCTGAAAGTCCAGGTACACTACATCCACTGGCTCTCCCTTGTCCATTTTCCTAGTTACATCTTCAAAAAATTCCAGAAGAATAGTCAGTCATGATTTCCCCTTCGTAAATCCATGCTGAGTCGGACTGATCCTGTTACAGCTATCCAATTGTTCGGCTATCTCATATTATATAATTGACTCCAGCATCTTCCTCACCAACGATGTCAGACTAACTGGACTGTAATTCCCTTTCCTGTCTCCCGCCTTTCTTAAAAAGGGAGATAACATTAGCTACCCTCCAATCCACAGGAACTTATCCTGAATATATAGAAAATTGGAAAATTATCACCAATGCATCCACGATTTCAAGAGCCACTTCCTTAAGTATCCTGAGATGCAGACCATCAGGCCATGGGGATTTATCACCCTTCAGTCCCATCAGTCTACCCAACACTATTTCCTGCTTAATGTGGATTTCCTTCAGTTCCTCCGTCATCCCAGATCCTCTGGCCACTGCTATATCAAGAAGATTGTTTGTGTCCTCCTTAGTGAAGACGGATCCCAAGTACCTGTTCAACTCATCTGCCATTTCCTTGCTCCCCATAAGAAATTCACATTTTTCGGTCTTCAAGGGTCCAACTTCGGTCTTAACTATTTTCCCCCTTCACATACCTAAAGAAGCTTTTACTATCCTGCTTTATATTCTTGTCCAGCTTAACTTCGCACCTCATATTTTCTTCCCCTATTGTATTTTGTGTTATCTTTTGTTGTTCTTTAAACAATGCCCAATCCTCTTGATCCCCCCTCATCTTTGCTACGTTGTACTTCTTCGCTTTAATTTTTATACTTTCCCTGACGTCCCTTGTCAGCCATGGTCGTCCCTTTCTCCCCTTGGAATAAATATTCCTCCTAGGAGTGAACTGATCCTGCACCTTCTGTATTATTCCCAGAAATACTCGCCATTTTTGTTCCACTGTCATCCGTGCTAGTGTATCTTTCCAGTGAACTTTGGCAGCTCCTCCTTCGTGAGTCCATAGTCCATTTATTCAACAGGGTTTGGTAGCTTAGTTTGCCACTGTAAATTGCTATTAGAGTGTGGGTGCGTGGTAGATTCTGAACAGAGGTGATAAAAAATGTGAGAAGATATTGGAAATATTGTGGTATTATTTTAAATCGGGTGTGAACTCGGTAGGCGGTCAGGCTGCACCCAGGCAGTTGTGCATCAGATAATTTGTCAATCTGTGTAGTGAAGCTGTCGGAGTATCGCGGTGAAAAATAACCCTGGCTCATTTGGTTTTGAATTTTGGGATAGAGTTTGAAGAAAAAGTACTTAGTCCCAATCCGACTGCATTGGAACAGTGACGTACTTCCTGAGGATTTTCGTCACATTTAATAAGAAATGTTGTATTGTTCCGAGGACTCCTTTAACCCAATTATAGCCCTTGCATTAATTAATTACAACTGGGAAAAATCTATGCCTTTTCCGTGAACATGTAAAGGGAACCCTTTGATAACGTGACCACTGTAAGAGGCTGCGAGAGATAAACGTAAATCTCCAAGCTCAACATTCGAAGATCACCTGACACCAAAATACTGGCTTGCATGAAATAACAGGCATGAGGTTAACTCTAATATGGTCACGAGTGAGGAAAAGGGTCTTGGAAATGCATGACGCAATCGCACTGAATTCCGAGTCTCAGACATGAACAGTAACGAATCATCCGTAGATCATGAAATTGGTTAATTTCCCATTTCCCCACAAAATGCAATTTTAAAAAAATCAATATTTTGGTATAAGTACGTTGAAAGAAGTGGTTTTGGATGTCTTTAAGATAAATCAATTATGGATTCATAAAGGAAAATTAAAAAAAATATATCTTAAATTAGATAACAATGGAATCACTTTACAAATGAGACAGTCATCTAGAAAAACAGTAGTAAACCTTTCGGATCCGGGCCCTTCATTAGAACTGTCATGTTCAATGGAACTTACGTTTTAGTAGCACAAAAGGCTGGGGCGATCGGCGCATTAAACAAAGGGAATATCTCTGGGCATATGATTCCACTTTGTCTAACTGTGGATAGATGTGCAATACAATATAGGGTGAGTTCATGCTGGTTAATTGAGGTCCTCAAAAGTGCCATACGTTTCCAAATAGCAGGCCAGAATACAAGAATAAAACAATGTAGGCGGAATCAAAATGATGACGGCAAAATTACTAGTTCGGATACATGCATAAAGTGAAAGCGAATTGCTTCAAGTTGATTAAAAATAAAGCTACATTTAGTTCAAAAGGCCGCAGGGTCCTCTGACGAAAGAGGAGCAGTAGTTCCCCATATTTCTCCTGGCTCTCCTGGTTGTAGCACTGACGGGGTTCACTGGTGGAAAACCAGGGTGGAAACCACGATGAATTGCAATGATGAAATCTTGAGCAAAACACGAAGTGCTGAAGTAACACAGCGAGTCGGACAGCATTAGAAGACGAAATGGATAGGTGACGTTTCTAATCTAATAAAGCTGAACCGTAGCGCATCCATTCCTTCTTCAGAGGCTGCCAGACTCGCGGACTTACTCCGTCATTTTGTGTTAAGCCAGAAGGGGCGTGAGATGGCGAATTCTCGTGACAAGCAAACGTCTCAGGGTCAATCTTACGGACCGAACGTAGATTTTCCGCGTAGTGATCACAACATATACATTTGGTTTCTCTATTGTGGAGGAGAGCGCATTTTGCGCACCAAGAACAGTACGCCAGATTGGAAGAAGTGCAAGTGTTTCACTGGTTCTCCTGGAAGTACTATTTGTGTTCATGTCTTATGGAAACGAAAAAGAGAGTGTGATAAGTTGTTTTGGCCTATCTCCTGAGATAGAGCTTGCGAGATGAAGAATATTTTCCCAATCAAACACGAATATCACGAGGTAGTGAGACATCTTTTATTTGGACCAATGCTACACATTTTCAGTCTAGAAATGGGAACCGTGATGTACAGCTGCAACATGTACCGTAGCATGGAACATCCCATCTGTGTTACAATAAATGCTTTGTGTCAGTGATTCAGGAAAGACATTTTTGCAAAACACCCGACGACTATTCTAGAGTTTAAATCCTCTGTCCATCATTAATTAAACATTTATTAATGATTTCAATGTGAGAGATAATTCTTACTATGCACATTAAAACATTCCCGAAGTTAAGAAAAGAAAATCAAATATATAAAGCAGAGTGACGCCAATCTGACGAGCCGTGCTTATTGCTCGAACGTATGTTTTAATTTACTGTTTAAGAAGGAACTGCAGATGCTGGAAAATCGAAGGTAGACAAAAATGCTGGAGAAACTCAGCGGGTGCAGCAGCATCTGTGGAGCGAAGGAAAGGCAACGTTTCGGGCCGAAACCCTTCTTCAGACCCGTAAAGCCCTTGTTTTAGTGTACTTCCATATATTACCTATTAATTTTATTGGATATTGGACTATAGCAGTTAATTGCTCCCTGAATTTTCTTTGAGTTACTGCATAAATAAAGGTATTTGTACAGGAACTCAACAGCTGTAGCATATTAGAGCTTTCTAAGAAAATGAATCTGGGGTCGTTGAAACCTGTGATTGGAATATTTTCCCCAAATCGTTCATAAAAGAAGTCAGCAACGTATACCATCCACAGGAGGATGAAACTCCCCGAGATAGCAAACAGTAAAACAATGGACTTTCTCCGGCTCTCCATCTCTGGGTCTCTGCGATTCTCAGCATCACTCTGTTCACGGAGTCTCTTGCGGGCTCTGCTGGCGGCTATAATATGTCTGACTGTCAAAAAGTTGAGCAAGAGAATCAGTAGTATCGCGAAGCAAGGGGTGAAAAGACGATCAGACCAATCGAAAACCGACCAGCCCACGGATGTGTACCGAACAGGTTTCAATCTGCAATACCAGGGGATATTATTACTTATGTAGATTGGTTCGTGTAAGAAATACCAAGGTATGCTTTTGAAACATGCTAACGAACACACCATACATACAATACACGTCGCCGTTTTCTCGCTACAATATTTTACTTTCAGTTTCTGGCAACAAATTGCAACAAATCGATCAAAGGTGAAAGCGACTGTAAGCCAAACCGAACAGTCTCTGGTTGCAAAGATTAAAGTAATGCTGACACTACAAACTGGAGTAATGGACATAAAACTGCCCGGGAAAAAAATACCAGGAATCCGATTTAATAAAACAGCAGTGGCGATGACCAGAAGATCCGTCACAGCCATGGATACTAGATATCGACTGATGCATCTCGAAAGGCCGCAATTTCCCCTGGACAAGATCACAATCGCCAACAAATTAACTGCAAATTGAAAGGAAGAGAGCAATGTCATATCACACCCACCATGGAAAAGTAATTTATTTTGCAGAATGTCATACAATTACAGGGCTGACACATTATGCTATTGAAAACAAAATTGTGCACAAGAGAGTAAATTGCCGTGTTCAAAAGGAACTGCAGATGCTGGAAAATCGAAGGTACACAAATAAGCTGGTGAAACTCAGCGGGTGCAGCAGCATCTATGGAGCGAAGGAAATAGGTTCTATGGAGCGAGGGATCATTGCCGGTTCACTACAGTTTGAATAAATCTGTTGCTGAGAACTCCTCTAAATGTCTGAAGTGAATCCGAGACGAAATAGAGCCGTCGGGGAAATGAAGAGAAAAAGGAAACCAAAGCGAATCAAAATCGCTGAAATTATTTTCAAAAACATGAATATAATTATGAAAACGCATGGAGTCAACCTGCGGGTCGAAAACCCAGAATAAATGCAGATTTAACATATTTGGGATAAACGCTGTGGTTTTAAAATGAAAATGCATGAATTATAATTAGCATTACAAATGGCCGAAATAAAATTGATTAAACTTTACAATAATTACGCTTGAAATGGTAAGGACCATAAAATATGCAGGCTAGCTCATCTGCTTAAGCTCTAAATGGGAACCGTGTTGCTCTCCAACAAGAACACTACTGAGAGGGGAAGAAAACGGAAAACTCCATAATTATATTTCTGATTCCGACTAAATGGCAAACGAACGTACAGGTTGAAATACTAATACCGTAACATAGGCATTTCGAAGAGCACTATTTCCCACTAATATTAGTGGAAATATTACATTTTTATATTTGTTTAAGAAGGAACTGGAGATGCTGGAAAATCGAAGGTACACAAAAATGCTGGAGAAACTCAGCGTGTGCAGTAGCATCTATGGTGCGAAGGAGATAGGCAACGTAGGTTGTGAAACTATCTCCCATTTGTATATTTTCGGGTTAAGGCGAACGATGCCACCTAGTGGTAGGGTTGATGGATGCTGAGAGAGAATGCAAGCACTTACTGCGAGGGTTCATTACACGTACTGGATTGAATGAGAGCGTTCGATTTCATGTGGTGGATGACCAGATATTTGCGGCAAGACGAATTTGCACAAATAAAATATCCGAGCTCTTTGTAACGAGCAGGCAGAGACATCGGATCCTGAGGAGTGACAAGCTTCAGCTGCAAATTTTTGAACCGATGTAAATTATTAAGCAAGTCAGGCACTTATCGCAATTTTTATCTTTCCTATTCCAAACCGCTTTCCCGTCCAATGACAAAACTTGGAGGATTTTCTTAATTATTAATGTATGCGCTTACTACTTCGAATATTTAGTTTGAAGATTCAATCAGTACAAAATATGTCAACGGGTTTGCTTTGCGAATTGGAATATTTTGAAAGAATTGATACAATTTCATTAACGTAACCTCTTTAATTGCTTCTTTCCCCTTCTATTTGGTGTATTGATCTTGAGATTATACTCTTATCTTTCATTCACTTTCGGTGGCCTGATGGGGTTCTGGGGCTCCATGTGTGCACAGATTAACCATTCACTATATTATTTAGTCTGCAGCACATCATTATTTGTTTCATACTAAATGTACTGATATCGAGCAAAAGGAGAGGAGAAAGTCGTTTCATTTAATCGAATAGTCGTTTTAGTCGTTTTACATAAAACACGGTTAAAGGAATGGCTTTCATTTGTGCTCCATCTACGCAATTCTGTTCCTTCTTCGTGTCCGTGATGTTTGTCATTTCACGCATACTTAAGAACTATAGTGAGTGTGAGAGGTCCAGACTTCTACAGGAGGATTTCCTGAGTATTACATCCCCACGGATATGTTTTAAATTAAATGACTCTGGGATCGGAGGATCTACGATACGTGAGCATCGAACTCTCACTTTGTGCTGAGCTAATAAACCGCCACAAAGTCGACATATCACCCTCGAAATGCCGCACGCTTTCGCGGACACGCGTTAAACAGAGTCTCCGCCACTGAAATGCGCATACTGTGCATTCACCAGGCAGTAAGGAAAATATTCCAAGATCGAACGGATAAGTTTTTTCAATACGTCACCTGGAATAGCGATAACCGCAAGGGCAGTGTAGTAAATAGCGTAGATGGGTCCTGTCGGAGGGGCGTGCATTTTCCTTATGAAGAAATTATCTGCGTTCGCAGGCCGCACACGCTAAGTTCGTGCGTGAGGTTTCAAATCTCACGCTTTCGAATGGCAAATTGCATGAGACACCATTAAATAGAGTTCTAATTACCATCGTTCTGAATTATTACGTAACACTTTCCATTACGTAACGTTAGTTCAGATCACTGAACAAACAAGTTGCCATCTTGTCAGTAAACATCGCAAAACAGATTTTTTTTATTTGTGTTTCTTTCTCGAGATATTTTCGAGCTTTAAAAATAAAATGATATTCGTCGTGCCATAGACTTGATCCTCACGAAAACGGGTCCGAGACCATCTCGTCCAGACAGACAATTAAGACCATCTATCCAATTTCATTTGCCCGAATTTGGTCTGTAACGTTTTATGCTCGACTCTCCGGTGAGAGGGGAGGGACTGGGGATGGGGATAGGTTGGGGCATTATGCCGAAGTCACCAACGACCCCTACCTGTATTCCGCCCCCCATGTGGGCTGCTAATTTGGAGTCCGCCGATCCTGGTCTTTCCACCGCCCATCAGCATGTCGGAGCCGTCGACTGACCTGAGTACTTGGCTCAGCACCAGACCCGGAGCATCCACGTTGTCGTCTCCAATACCACGTGGTCTGTTTTTCTTTGGTTTAGCTGCTGTCCACTTCCAACAGGTCACCTCTATCGAGGCACCGCTAGGTCCTACTGCCCCTCCCGCTTTAAACATCACTACGCCATTTATCTCCAAATCGCGCGCCGCTCCTCACCCCCCCCCCCCTTCTCTCTCCCCTCCTCTCTGAACCCCCATGATCATCCATACAACCTCGCCCGTGCCTTCTTTCATTCTCTCCCCCCCCCCCCCACTCTCTGATCCCAGCCTGGCCTTTTTTCACTACCTCCAGAGACCTCCCTCTTTCCGGTGCAGAACAGTTAGTCCTCAACACGGGCCTTTGAATTTACACTCATACGCCACCCATTAATAAATCCCGGGTGCGCCATGATGCAGAGCTTTTTCTGTAGGACAGAGTCCGCACCGCCAGTGATGCCAATCGCCCGGTGCGAGATAGCTGACATCTCCCCGATGCAGGAGCTGAACGCCTCGACGCGGTGGGCCCGAACGCCGTCGGCTACGGGAGTCAAGACCGTCCCGTCAACGGTGGGCTCGAGGCCCCCGACGGAGGAACAACAAAAAGGGAAGGACTTGAACTTTATTTCGCCTTCCATCACAGTGAGGAGTGTGCAGGAGTCACTGTAGTGGGTGTTCATGTTAAAATATGTTTTTGAGTCTGTTGCTATTTTAAAATTGTTGACTGACCTGGCCAGTGAAATTTCACTACACCAATTGGTGTATGTGACAATAAATGAACCTTATGAAACTTTTGAACCTTATGAACATTAAAGCTGCATCTGCCATACACCTGCTCACTCCCCCAACCTGTACAAGTCGCCCTGCATTCTCATAGCATCCTCCTCACAGTTCACACTGTCACCCAGCTTTGTGTCTTCTGCAAATTTGCTAAAATTACTTTGAATCCCTTCATCCAAATCATTGATGTATATTGCAAATAGCTCCGGTCCCAGCACCGAGCCTTGCCACTAGTCACTGCCTGCCATTCTGAAAGGGACCCGTTAATCCCTACTCTTTGTTTCCTGTCTGCCAATCACTTCTCTATCCATGTCAGCACTCTACCCCTAATACCATGTGCCCTAATTTTGCCCACTAATCTCCTATGTGGGACTTTATCAAATGCTTTCTGAAAGTCCAGGTACACTACATCCACTGGCTCTCCCTTGTCCATTTTCCTAGTTTCATCTTCCAGTTTCATCTTCCAAAAATTCCAGAAGTTTAGTCAAGCATGATTTCCCCTTCGTAAATCCATGCTGACTCGGACCGAAGGTACACAAAAATGCATGAGAAACTCAGCGGGTGCAGCAGCATCTATGGAGCGAAGGAAATAGGCAACGTTTCGGGCCGAAACCCTTCTTCAGACGGACTCGGACCGATCCTATTACAGCTATCCAAATGTTCGGCTATCTTATCTTTTATAATTTACCAGCATCTTCCCAACCACCGATGTCAGGCTAACTGGTCAATAATTCCCTGTTTTATCTCTCCCGCCTTTCTTAAAATGTGGGACATTAGCTAGCCTCCAATCCTCAGGAACTAATCCTGAATATATAGAACATTGGAAAATTATCACCAATGCATCCACGATTTCTAGAGCCACTTCCTTAAGTATCCAGGGATGCAGACCATCAGGCCCTGGGGATTTATCAGTCTTCAGTCCCATAAGTCTATCCAACACAATTTCCTACCTAATGTGGATTTCCTTCAGTTCCTCCATCACTCCAGATCCACTGGCCACTACTATATCAGGAAGATTGTTTGTGTCCTCCTTGGTGCAGACGGATCCAAAGTATCTGTTCAACTCATTTCCTTGTTCCCCATAATAAATTTACATTTTTCGGTCTTCAAGTGTCCAACTTCGGTCTTAACTATACTTTTCCTGTTCACATATCTAAAGAAGCTTTTACTATCCTGCTTTATACTCTTGGCTAGCTTACCTTCGTACCTCATATTTTCTTCCCGTATTGTCTTTTTGGTGATCTTCTGTTGTGCTTTAAACATTACCCAATCCTCTAGCTTCCCGCTCATCTTTGCGACGTTGTACTTCTTCGCTTTAATTTTTATACTGTCCCTGACGTCCCTTGTCAGCCATGGCCGTCCCTTTCACCCCTTGGAATCTTTCTTCCTCCTTGGAGTGAACTGATCCTGCACCTTCTGTATTATTCCCAGAAATACCCGCCTTTTCTGTTCCACTGTCATCCCTGCTAGTGTATCATTCCAGTCAACTTTGGCAGCTCCTCCCTCATGGGTCCATAGTCCACTTTATTCAACTGGGTTTGGTAGCTTAGTTTGCCACTGCAAATTGCTATTAGAGTGTGGGTATGTGGTAGATTCTGAGCAGAGGTGATAAAAATGTGAGAAGATTATAATTGGAAATGTTGTGGTATTATTTTATATCGGGTGTGAACTCGGTAGGCGTTTAGGCTGCACCCAGGTATTGTGCATCAGATAATTTGTAAATCTGTGTAGTGAAGCTGTCGGAGTTTCGCAGTGAAACTATAACCCTGGCTCATTTGTTTTGAATTTTGGGATAGAGTTTGAAGAAAAAGTACTTAGTCCCAGTCCGACTGCATTGGAACAGTGACGTACTTCCTGAGGATTTGCGTCACATTTAATAAGCAATGTTGTATTGTTGCGAGGACTACGTCCGTTAACCCAATTATAGCCCTTGCATTAATTAATTACAACTGGGAAAAATCTATGCCTTTTCCGTGAACATGTAAAGGGAACCCTTTGATAACGTGACCACTGTAAGAGGCAGCGAGAGATAAACGTAAATCTCCAAGCTCAACATTCGAAGATCACCTGACACCCAAAGATTGGCTTGCATGAAATAACAGGCGTGAGGTTAACTCTAATATGGTCACGAGTGAGGAAAAGGATCTTGGATATGCATGACGCAATCGCACTGAATTCCGAGTCTCAGGCATGAACAGTAACGAATCATCCGTAGGACATGAAATTGGTTAATTTTCCATTTCCCCACTGTAAAGCAGTCAAGTCTGACACACTGTGACCTTTACTGAGTCATTTATTAAAGCACATGTCACACACGTCCCAGCACTGACTGCATCTAGTCTTCAGGCGTACTGGAACCAAAAGGGCGGAACAAGGGGATGATATCACAGTTATACTGATATGTCTGGGCGTGGTTAGTGGTGTTGAGGTAGCTACATTATAGGTTGCATGCATAAACCATCTACATCCTTTCCCTTAGAAATTTAAAATTGAAGTCATAACAGTGGCAGGGTGGTTATACAACACCTGCAAATCTAAACGAAATCGCCGTAACGGACAGGAGGTTTGACAATCCGACCCGAGCGAGTGCGCATGGCACCCTCACACTCCCCGCCCAAAAGAGGAGGAGGAGGAGCAGGAGCAGCCGGGAAGGAGAAAGCCGGCGGAGACACAGCCGGGAATGCGGAAGGAGACCCGACCGGCACAGGCGAGCCAGGGGAAGGAGACGGGGTAGAAGGAGTAGATGTCGGGGGAGAAAGAGGAGAGCGGGCAGGGGAGGATAACCCCGGAAGAGCAGACGGAGGAGACCGCGGCAAACGGACTGACCGGGGCATGCAGCGAGCCGAGGGGTAATTAGTAGTGGGAGGCTCGAAACGCAACTGAGGAGCATATGGGGCCGCAAGAGGAGGCTTAGGCTCGTTGACAGCCAACAAGTGCTGGCGACTACGGCGGAAGATAGTTCCTTCAAAGTCCACCAAGTAGGATCTCACTACTAACCACGGTTGCGAGTCGGGAGAATCCGGTGGCATGCGGACGACCTGGCCAGGCAGTAGTGGTGAGAGAGGGCGGCAGGACTTGTCGTGAGAGCGGCGCTGTACTTCGTGCCTTTGAGCAATCCGTTGCTGGCCGGCAGCAGGCTGGAGGACCTTGGGCACTAAGGATTGCTGGGCGATCGGCATCGGTGGGCGAAGAACGCGGGACATCAAACGTTGGGCAGGGGATCGCATGGTAGTGTCCCTGGAAATGTTGCGAATGTTTAACAGACCCTGGTAGAAGTCACCATTGGAGAGACGAGACTGCTCGAGCAAGTTCTTGGCACTGCGGAGAGCACGTTCAGCCAGGCCATTGCTCTGCGGGTATTCAGGGCTGCTGGTGTAGTGAGTGAAGTTCCACTTCACAGCGAAAGCTTTAGATTCTGCAGTGGTGAATTGACGGCCGTTGTGGGTCTGCAAGCGGACCGGGGACCCAAAAGTGGCGAAGTGTCGGCGCAGCTTACTGATGACCATTTCAGAGGTGATAGCAGGGAGAAGGTCTACACTGAACCAGTTCGAGTAGGAATGGACCAACACTAGGTATTGCTTGCCACGCCATTCAAATATGTCCGCAGCCATCTATGACCAGGGCATGGCAGGGGCAGGCTGCTGCAGAAGCGGCTGGCGCTGCTGACGTGGGGCAAGAGTGTTGCAATCAGGACAGGAGGCTACTCGGGCCTTAATGTACTTTGCCATGCCGTGCCAATAGTGTTGTTATTGGGCATGTGAGACAGTGGCATCGGCTCCGGGATGCCCCATGTGGGCTGCGGTGTAGTACGAGTCGTACAGGGAGGCAGGGACGACCACCTTGTGACCCTTGATGATTATCCCGTCCCGGAGCACCAGTTCATCGCGAACCAGAAAGAAAGGGTGGACACCAGCAGGCAACGAAGTCCGTTTTGTTGGCCACCCGCGCTGGATGACAGCTGCGAGCTGTTGCAGGTCGGGGTCGTTGGCAGTGTGCTCAACCAGGCACTGCAGCTGCTTAGAGGGAACACAGTTGACATTGAATACCTGCAGATCCTCTTGTTCGTAGGGATGTCAGCCACATGCATCTCAGTGCCCCTCTTGTACACGATCTGAAAGTCGAACCGCTGGAGCTGTAGCATCATTCGCTGGAGTCTGGCTGGAGCGATGTGGATAGGTTTGTTGAGGATCGTCACCAAGGGTTGATGATCCGTCTCGACAGTGAATCTGGTACCGAAAAGGAAGTCCTTGAACTTGGAGCAGGCGAACACAACCGCCAGAAGCTCCTTCTCTATTTGTGCATAGCGCTGCTCAGTGTCCGTCATGGTTGCGAGGCATAGGGAATGGGCTGCAGCGAGCCATCATCATAGAGCTGCACCTAGTCCAAAACGGGAAGCGTCGCACGTAACCACAATTGGACGCTGCAGATCGAAGAACTTGAGAGTCGGCGTGCTGATCAGCTTCGTTTTGAGGAAATCGAAAGCCTGCTGGTGATGAGGAAACCAGGACCAGGCAATGTCTTTTTTCGTCAGTTGCCTCAGGGGTGCGCTCAACTCGCCGAGGTCGGGGATAAACTTCCCCAAATAGTTGACCATGCCCAGGAAACGCTGCAGGCTGGTAACATCTGTCGGGGCAGGCAGCTCGGTGATAGCGTTTGTCTTTTGCGGATCAGGTTTCAGCCCGTGGGCCGTGAAAATGTGGCCAACATATGGTACCTCAGCTACACGGAACCTGCATTTTGACTGATTAAGCTTTAAGTTGATCTGGCGAGCGCGGTCTAGAATCCGTCGGAGGCGACGATCATGCTCAGCAGCATCTCTCCCATAAACAAGAATGTCATCCACAATAATGGCACACGGCAGACCAGCAAACAGTTGCTCCATGGAGCGCTGAAGCACTTCGCTAGCGGAGTTGATGCCAGACGGCATCCGCAAAAATTTGAAACTTCCGAAGGGTGTGCCAAAAGTGGTTAAGTCCGAGGAGCGTTTGTCTAGAGGTATTTGCCAGAACGAGCTCCTGGCATCGAGGACGGAAAACACCGTGGCCTGACCGACCTGGGCAGCAACATCTTCTACAGTCCTCATAGAGTAGTGGGGACGTTTTCTTGCCAGATTCAAATCCTTGGGGTTGATGCACACCCGTATTTCGTTCTTACCCTTCTTCATGGTGGCGACCATGGCGGAGACCCACTCGGTGGGATCGCTGACGGCTTCCAGCACTCCCATGTCAACCAGGTTTTTCAGCATGGCTTCGACCTTGCCCTTCATGGCAAACGACACCCTGTGTGGGGCACGGATCACAGGAACTACCGAGGGGTTAGTTGCGATCTTGTATACAAGTGGCAGCTTCCCCAACTTATCATCGAAGAGGTCAGGGTACTCGGAGAGTGGATTCAGCATCACCCGCACTTCGTGGACCGTACGGTCGAAAGACACCAGACCGAGATTATGGCAGGCTTGATTGCTCAATAGAGTTACACAGTCACAGTCCAGAATAAAAAAACGACAGGTCACGGGATGATTTCTGCAGCACACAATGGAAGGTGGCCCTCCCCACAGGTGTTAACTCCTCTCCCCCATAAGTACGCAATATAGAGCGATCAGCAGTCAACAGTTCATTATTTCTTATCTGTTTGAATAGGGATGTTGACATAACATTCACCTTCGCCCCCGTGTCGAGCTTCGCGGTGAAGGACTTGTTGTTGACAGTAATGAGCACAGTAGGATCGGGGAGGCGAGATCAGCTATGAAGGAGAGTGTAAACACTAACATCTCCCATGGAAATGCTGGGCTCAGAGTCGGGGGCAGTGTCGACAGAAGACTGAGAATCGAGTTCATTATCAACTTGCTGAAGGTTGTTTATGAATTGTCTAGGAGCTGGGGGAACGTTCCCACGGGAGCGACAGGCAGCTGCAAAGTGGTTCATCTTCCTACAGAAATTACAAGCGTTGCCAAATGCTGGGCACTGCGACTGCATGGAGTGGACATAATTGTAGTTGGGGCACTTCTTGGCAAGCGGGACCCGAGGTGCATGAATGGGCCGCGGCGTAGGGCGAAAGTTGTCTTGCTTGCCACGGGGCATAGCAACGCCAGTCAGATTAATAGCCCGGTTGTCAGATCCCCTCTGCCCATGTGGCGGGGCAACTACTTCAGCAATACGGCATGCATGCATTGCCTGAGTCAGGGTGAGGTCTGGTCTTTGCAGTAGATCAGCACGTAGCTGACAAGGATATCTCTGGTGAGCTGGTCACGCATGGTCTCGAAACGGCACCGCTGAGCAAGGTAGCGCAGGTCAGCGATAAAACATTCAACAGGCTCATCAGGCTGCTGCTTCCGTGTAAAAAATCTAGCCCGCTCCAATATGCGGTTGGAGGGTAAGTCACAAATCTCCGCAAACTTGCGTAAGAGACATACCGGGTCATTGGCAGATTCCGCCGGCTCGACGACCTGGTCGTTGTCATCCAGGACCGCTGGATTGTAGATGAAAGCCTGAGCTCGTTTCATAGCGTCGGGACCGGCAAGGTTCAGCAGGAGGGAAGCTTTGACCGCAGCTGGGTCATTTCGGTGCACGATGTTGACGAAGTGGTTGTAGTCCATCACGAAAGTAGCCCAGCGTTCCCCAATGTCAGCGTCAAAGACAAGGGAAGAGGGCTTTCGGCATGAGGATGCCATAATGAATGGGGAATTAAACACTAGTTACACTGGGGACAAATAAAACCCGATAAACAGGACTTGCTCACACCATGTAAAGGAGTCAAGTCTGACACTTTCGTTAGCTTTCATAGCAAAAGGATTTGAGTATAGGAGCAGGGAGGTTCTACTGCAGTTGTACAGGGTCTTGGTGAGAACACACCTGGAGTATTGCGTACAGTTTTGGTCTCCAAATCTGAGGAAGGACATTATTGCCATAGAGGGAGTGCAGAGAAGGTTCACCAGACTGATTCCTGGGATGTCAGGACTGTCTTATGAAGAAAGACTGGATAGACTTGGTTTATACTCTCTAGAATTTAGGAGATTGAGAGGGGATCTTATAGAAACTTACAAAATTCTTAAGTGGTTGGACAGGCTAGATGCAGGAAGATTGCTCCCGATGTTGGGGAAGTCCAGTACAAGGGGTAACAGCTTAAGGATAAGGGGGAAATCCTTTAAAACCGAGATGAGAAGAACTTTTTTTACACAGAGAGTGGTGAATCTCTGGAACTCCCTGCCACAGAGGGTAGTCGAGGCCAGTTCATTGGCTATATTTAAGAGGGAGTTAGATGTGGCCCTTGTGGCTAAGGGGATCAGAGGGTATGGAGAGAAGGCAGGTACGGGATACTGAGTTGGATGATCAGCCATGATCATATTGAATGGCGGTGCAGGCTCCAAGGACCGAATGGCCTACTCCTGCACCTAATTTCTATGTTTCTATGTTTCTATGTTTCTATGACACACTGTGACCTTTACTGAGTCTTTTATTAAAGCACATGTCACACACGTCCCAACACTGACTGCATCTAGTCTTCAGGCGTACTGGAACCAAAAGGGCGGAACAAGGGGAGTAATCACAGTTATACTGATATGGCTGGGTGTGGTTAGTGGTGTTGAGGTAGCTACATTATAGGTTGCATGCATAAACCATCTACACCCACAAAATGCAATTTAAAAAAAAACAATATTTTGGTATAAGCACGTTGAAAGAAGTGGTTTTGGATGTCTATAAGATAAAACAATTATGGATTCATAAAGGAAAAATAAAAAAAATATATCTTAAATTAGATAACTCACTTTACAAATGAGACAGTCATCTAGAAAAACAGTAGTAAACCTTTCGGATCCGGGCCTTTCATTAGAACTGTCGACATGTTCAATGGAACTTACGTTTTAGTAGCACAAAAGGCGGGGTCGATCGGCGCATAAAACAGAGGGAATATCCCTGGGCATATGATTCCACTTTGTCTAACTGTGGATAGATGTGCAATACAACATAGGGCGAGTTCATGCTTGTTAATTTTGGTCCTCAAAAGTGCCATACGTTTCCAAATAGCAGGCCAGAATACAAGAATAAAACAATGTAGGCGGAATCAAAATGATGACGGCAAAATTGCCAGTTCGGCCAAATGCACAAAAAGAAAGCGAACTGCTTCAAGTTGATAAAGCAAAGTTACATTCAGTTCAAAGGCCACAGGGTGCCCAGACGGAAGAGGAACAGTAATTCCCCATATTTCTCCTGGCTGTCCTGGTTGTAGCACTGACGGGGTTCACTGGTGGAAAACCTGGGAGGAAACCACGATGAATTGCAATGATGAAATCTTGAGCAAAACACGAAGTGCTGAAGTTACACAGCGAGTCGGACAGCATTAGAAGACGAAATGAATAGGTGACATTTCTAATCTAATAAAGCTGCAACGTCGCGCATTCATTCCTTCTTCAGATGCTGCCTGACTCGCGGACTTACTCCGGCATTTTGTGTTAAGCCTGAAGGGGAGTGAGATGGCGAATTCTCGTGACAAGCAAACGTCTCAGGGTCATCTTACGGACCGAACGTAGATTTTCCGCGTAGTGATCACAACATATACATTTGGCTTCTCTATTGTGGAGGAGAGCGCATTGTGCACACCAAGAACAGTACGCCAGATTGGAAGAAGTGCCAGTGTTTCATTGCTTCTCCTGGAAGTACTATTTGTGTTCATGTCTTATGGAAACGAAAAAGAGAGTGTGATGAGACATCTTTTATTTGGACCAATACTACACATTTTCAGTCTAGAAATGGGAACCGTGACGTACAGCTGCAACATGTACCGTAGCATGGAACATCCCATCTGTGTTACAATAAATGCTTTGTGTCAGTGATACAGGAAAGACATTTTTGCAAAACACCCGACGACTATTCTAGAGTTTAAATGCTCTGTCCACCATTAATTAAACATGTATTAATGATTTCAATGTGAGAGATAATTCTTACTATGCACATTAAAACATTCCCGAAGTTAAGAAAAGTAAATCCAATGTGATAAGTTGTGTTGGCCTATCTCCTGAGATAGAGCTTGCGAGGTGAAGAATATTTTCCCAATCAAACATGAATATCACGAGGTAGTGAGGCATCTTTTATTTGGACCAATACTACACATTTTCAGTCTAGAAATGGGAACCGTGACGTACAGCTGCAACATGTACCGTAGCATGGAACATCCCATCTGTGTTACAATAAATGCTTTGTGTCAGTGATACAGGAAAGACATTTTTGCAAAACACCCGACGACTATTCTAGAGTTTAAATGCTCTGTCCACCATTAATTAAACATTTATTAATGATTTCAATGTGAGAGATAATTCTTACTATGCACATTAAAACATTCCCGAAGTTAAGAAAAGAAAATCAAATATATAAAGCAGAGTGACGCCAATCTGACGAGCCGTGCTTATTGCTCGAACGTATGTTTTAATTTACTGTTTAAGAAGGAACTGCAGATGCTGGAAAATCGAAGGTAGACAAAAATGCTGGAGAAACTCAGCGGGTGCAGCAGCATCTGTGGAGCGAAGGAAAGGCAACGTTTCGGGCCGAAACCCTTCTTCAGACCCGTAAAGCCCTTGTTTTAGTTTACTTCCATATATTACCTATTAATTTAATTGGATATTGGACTATAGCAGTTAATTGCTCCCTGAATTTTCTTTGAGTTACTGCATAAATAAAGGTATTTGTACAGGAACTCAACAGCTGTAGCATATTAGAGCTTTCTAAGAAAATGAATCTGGGGTCGTTGAAACCTGTGATTGTAATATTTTCCCCAACTCGTTCATAAAAGAACTGAGCAACGTATACCATCCACAGGAGGATGAAACTCCCCGAGACAGCAAACAGTAAAACCATGGACTTTCTCCGGCTCTCCATCTCTGGGTCTCTGCGATTCTCAGCATCACTCTGTTCACGGAGTCTCTTGCGGGCTCTGCTGGCGGCTATAATGTGTCTAACTGTCAAAAAGTTGAGCAAGAGAATCAGAAGTATCGCGAGGCAAGGGGTGAAAAGACGATCAGACCAATCGAAAACCGACCAGCCCACGGATGTGTACCGGACAGATTTCAATCTGCAATACCAGGGGATATTATTACTTATGTAGATTGGTTCGTGTAAGAAATACCAAGGTATGCTTTTGAAACATGCTAACGAACACACCATACATACAATATAAGTCGCCGTCTTCTCACTACAATATTTTACTTTCAATTTCTGGCAACAAATTGCAACAAATCGATCAAAGGTGAAAGCGACTGTAAGCCAAACCGAACCGTCTCTGGTTGCAAAGATTAAAGAAATGCTGACACTACAAACTGGAGTAATGGACATAAAACTGCCCGGGAAAAAAATACCAGGAATCCGATTTAATAAAACAGCAGTGGCGATGACCAGAAGATCCGTCACAGCCATGGATACTAGATATCGACTGATGCATCTCGAAAGGCCGCAATTTCCCCTGGACAAGATCACAATCGCCAACAAATTAACTGCAAATTGAAAGGAAGAGAGCAATGTCATATCACACCCACCATGGAAATGTAATATTTTTTTGCAGAATGTCATACAATTCCAGGGCTGACACATTATGCTAATGAAAACAAAATTGTGCGCAAGAGAGTACATTGCCGTGTTCAAAAGGAACTGCAGATGCTGGAAAATCGAAGGTAAACACAAAAGCTGGTGAAACTCAGCGGGTGCAGCAGCATCTATGGAGCGAAGGAAATAGGTTCTATGGAGCGAAGGAAACATTCACTACAGTTTGAATAAATCTGTTGCTGAGAACTCCTCTAAATGTCTGATGTGAATCCGAGACGGAATAGAGCCGTCGGGGAAATGAAGAGAAAAAGGAAACCAAAGCGAATCAAAATCGCTGAGATTATTTTCAAAAACATGAATATAATTATGAAAACGCATGGAGTCAACCTGCGGGTCGAAAACCCAGAATAAATGCAGATTTAACATATTTGGGATAAACGCTGTGGTTTTAAAATGAAAATGCATGAATTATAATTAGCATTACAAATGGCCGAAATAAAATTGATGAGACTTTACAATAATTCCGCGTGAAGCGGTAAGTACCATAAAATATGCAGGCTAACTCACCTGCTTAAGCTCTAAATGGTAACCGTGTTGCTCTCCAACAAGAACATTACCGAGACGGGAAGAAAACGGAAAACTCCATAATTATACTTCTGATTCCGACTAAATGGCAAACGAACGTACAGGTTGAAATACTAATACCGTAACATAGGCATTTCGAAGAGCACTATTTCCCACTAATATTAGTGGAAATATTACATTTTTATATTTGTTTAAGAAGGAACTGCAGATGCTGGAAAATCGAAGGTACACAGAAATGCTGGAGAAACTCAGCGGGTGCAGCAGCATCTATGGAGCGAAGGAGATAGTAGGATTGATGGATGCTGAGAGAGAATGCAAGCACTTCCTGGGAGGGTTCATTACACGTACTGGATTGAATGAGAGCGTTCGATTTCATGTGGTGGATGACCAGATATTTGCGGCAAGACGAATTTGCACAAATAAAATATCCGAGCTCTTTGTAACGAGCAGGCAGAGACATCGGATCCTGAGGAGTGACAAGCAACCGCTGCAAATTTTGAATCGATGTAAATTAAGCAAGTCAGGCACTTGCTTTCCAGTCCAATGACAAAACTTGGAGGATTTTCTTAATTATTAATTTATGCGCTTACTACTTCGAATATTTAGTTTGAAGATTTAATCAGTACAAAATATGTCAACGGGTTTGCTTTGCGAATTGAAATATTTTGAAAGAATTGATACAATTTCATTAACGTAACCTCTTTAATTGCTTCTTTCCCCTTCTATTTGGTGTATTGAACTTGAGATTATACTCTTATCTTTCATTCACTTTCGGTGGCCTGATGGGGTTCTGGGGCTCCATGTGTGCACAGATTAACCATTCACTGTATTATTTAGTCTGCAGCACATCATTATTTGTTTCATACTAAATGTACTGATATCGAGCAAAAGGAGAGGAGAAAGTCGTTTCATTTAATCGAACAGTCGTTTTAGTCGTTTTACATAAAACACGGTTAAAGGAATGGCTTTCATTTGTGTTCCATCTACGCAATTCTGTTCCTTCTTCGTGTCCGTGATGTTTGTCATTTCACGCATATTAAGAACTATAGTGAGTGTGAGAGGTCCAGACTTCTACAGGAGGATTTCCTGAGTATTACATCCCCACGGATATGTTTTAAATTAAATGACTCTGGGATTGGAGGATCTACGATATGTGAGCATCGAATTCTCACTTTGCACTGAGCTAATAAACCTCCACAAAGTCGACATATCACCCTCGAAATGCCGCACGCTTTCGCGGGCACGCGTTAAACAGAGTCTCCGCCACTGAAATGCACATACTGTGCATTCACCAGGCAGTAAGGAAAATATACCAAGATCGAATACGTTTTTTCTATACGTCACCTGGAATAGCGATAACCGCAAGGGCAGTGTAGTAAATAGCGTAGATGGGTCCTGTCGGAGGGGCGTGCATTTTCCTTAAGAAGAAATTATCTGTGTTCGCAGGCCGCACACGCTAAATTCGTGCGTGAAGTTTCAAAGGAAATCTCACGCTTTCGAATGGCAAATTGCTGGAGACACCATTAAATAGAGTTCTAATTACCATCGTTCAGAATTATTACGTAACACTTTCCATTACTTAACGTTAGTTCAGATCACTGAACAAACAAGTTGACATCTTGTCAGTAAACATCCCAAAACAGATTTTTTTTATTTGTGTTTCTTTCTCGAGATATTTTCGAGCTTTAAAAATTAAATTATATCGTCGTGCCATAGACTTGTTCCTAACAAAAACGGGTCCGAGACCATCACGTCCAGACAGAGAATTAAGACCATCTATCAAATTTCATTTGCCCGAATCTGGTCTGTAACGTTTTATGCCCGACTCTCAGGTGAGAGGGGAGGGACTGGGGGTGGGGATAGGTTGGGGCCTTAATAGAAACATGAGAGGCAACGCTTTCACATAGAGAGTTGTGGTTATATAGATCGAGCTGCGTGGATCAGAAAAAAAAAAGTTGGATATGGGCCAAACGCAGGCGCGGGGGACGAGAATATATGTGGTATTTAGGTTGGCATGGGTAAGTTTCGCCGCAGGATCCGTCCTTTCTGCAGATTCCCTGATTCTATGAATATATTTATTTAAATGTATGCCATTATCTTTCACCCCAGTCAAGTCATCTTGCTTCTTTCCCCTCCTTCGTGCACTCACAGTCCCAGCACATTAATTGCGTTTTCATCACCACTCTCTCCACTCACCCTTTCCCATTCTATCCATCCCACTGGCTTTCCATTTCTGTGTTGTTTTCTGCATATCTGATACTTTTGTTTCCTAACACCTCGCGGCCTTGTCCCTTCTCCACCCATCTGGCAATGCAACCCGCCTCATCTGCATCTACGTATACTGACGAATCTTTGTGTAGCCCCATCTCTCTTTTCCATCTTACACTCTGCCCTGCTGCAATCTGTCTGAAGAACTGTCCCGTTCCGAAACATTATCTGTCCATTCTTTCCACTAGCACTGCTTGACCCGAGGAGTTCCACCAACAAGTTTCAATTTCCTAAAAATGTCAGCATCTGCGGTTCTTTGTGTCTCCTTCTTCTAGTCAATGTTTATTTCAGTGGGTTCTAACTTGCCACAATATATTATGTAGTGGAAATGTAGAATGAGATGGGCCGAATGGCCTAATACTTTTCCAATCACTTATGACCTTATGTTCAATCAACTCCCACGCCTACGACCAACGCCGAAGTCACCAACGACCCCTACCTGTAATCCGCCCCCCATGTGGGCTGCTAATTTGGAGTCCGCCGATCCTGGTCTCACCACCGCCCATCAGCAGGTCGAAGCCGTCGACTGACCGGAGTACCTGGCTCAGCACCAGACCCGGAGCCTCCACGTTGTCGTCTCCAATACCACGTGGTCTGTTTTTATTTGGTTCTGCTGCTGTCCACTTCCTGTCACCTCTATCGAGGCACCGCTAGGTCCTACTGCCCCTCCCGCTTTAAACATCACTACGCCATTTATCTCCAAATCGCACGCCGCTCCTCACCCCCCCTCCCCCCCTCCTGTCTGAACCCCCATGATCATCCATACAACCTCGCCCGTGCCTTCATTTCATTATCTCTCCCCCCCCCTCTCTGATCCCAGCCCTCGCCCCTGTCGTTTTTTCACTACCTCCAGAGACCTCCCTCTTTCCGGTGCACAACAGTTAGTCCTCAACACGGGCCTTTGACTGCACTCATTCGCCACCCATAATAAATCCCGGGTGCGCCATGCTTTTCTGTGGGACGGAGTCCGCGCCGCTAGTGATGCCAATGTCTCCTTTCACCATTTCCCCTCGTGTTGGACTCTACCTACAGGCCTTCTACCCTCACTGGACCTTTTTATTTCTAACTGTTTGCGAGACATCAACCGTATTGATTTCTCTACTCCCCTTACCCACTTCAATCTCAATCCTTCTGAAACCACAGCCCTCCGCTCACTTCGCATGACCCGCTAAATAGGTTAGTGTACTTGTAGTCAGCCAGGGTAAACTCAACTGTACCGAGGCCATGCGCTATCGCTGTGGTGCCTTATCATAGCTACCCCCTTGCACATGAACTCCTCAGACGAACACAAGACCGTTACCTCCAAGACTGATTCTGATTACATCCTCTGGCGATTTGCCCTCCATGCTCCTGAACTCATATCCGTATACCATATTTGTATCTCACCCACACTCCCCCCCCCCCCTCCCATTTCTTCTTTGAACAGAGAACCAACCAATTTCTCGCTACTAACACCCTCTTCCGCTCGATGAAAGTGCCCTGGTCTCAAAAACCTATATCTCGATTCCCCCCACTTTCTCCAAGTTAAAGGTGTGGCCGTGAGTAATCACATGGGCACCGGCTATGCGCATTTTTTTTTGGTTACATGGAACAGTCCTCGTTGCAGGCACGCACTGGTCCTATCCCCAAATTCTTCCTCAGGTACAACGACTGACTGTGTGGCGGCTGCACCCCTGTAGAACAATGGACTTCAGTAATTTCACCAACAGCTCCCACCCAGCCAACAGATTCACCTGGACTATCCATGGCACAATCTCTCTGTCTCCATCACAGGAGATAGACTATCGATTGACATTTACTACAAACTACCGAATCCCACAATTATCTTGAAAGGTTTGAAAAAGGATCCCGACCTGAAATGTTGCTTATTCATTCCCTCCATAGAATCTGCCTGACCCGCTGAGTTACTCCAACATTCTGTGTTACGGTCAGGGAGGGCTTGGGTCCCGAAATATTGTGATAAGCAACGGGATGCTCGCGTTCATTCTTGCGGACTGAACATTGGTTCGCAGAACGATCACACGCTATATAGTTTGAACGAAATATATGAGTGAACATGGTTTCCATCTCATGTGGTGATCGCATAAGAAAGTGTCATAAAATGGAAGTGGTCGGGGGACTTGGAACAGCAGATGGCGGAGTTACCAAAGTGGGGATTATATACATCTTTTGAAAGGGGCTGGTTTGGGAATATATCTCAGCTGGTCAAATCTCCTTGGAGCCGTTGGGAGTTGCCAGATGATAAATCGGCTGAATAGGATGGCTGGCGGAGTGGAAGAAATTGATCGGGTAGACTCTGCCTTTATTCTGTCTTGGATGAAATGGATTGAATTCACGTATCGGATGAACGATTACATGTTGTCAAATGTTCCACCCACTGTGGTACAGGAATCCATGGATCAGTAAGAAGCACGACATGTCAGAAGCACCATGTCTCACCAATGGAGCAAATACGGCAGTAATGTTGGATTGGAAACATAAAATGGATTGCTTACAGAAGGGAGAGGGGAGTTAAGTACAGACAAGGTGGCAGTGAGATTTTCTGCAATGACAAGGGTCATTTTGGCTGGGCTATCTCCTGACATAGAGATGGAGGGGTCAGTGTATTCTTCCAATCAAGCACGATTGTCACCAAATAGTGAGGCACGTTTCATTTGGATCGATACTACAAATTTTCAGTCATGAAATAAGAGATGTGATGTGTTGCTGGGACACATACCGAAACATGTAACATACCGTCTGTACGAGAAAACAATGGCAACTAGTCGGTAGGCCGTGGATCATGATGGCAATGTGTTTATTGGTCTCTTCTTACTATTTAATGCCACTGTCCCGCTTAGGAAACCTGAACGGAAACCTCTGGAGACTTTGCGCCCCTCCCCAGGTTTCCGTGCGGTTCGCGGGGTTTCCCGGAGGTTTTTGTCAGTCTCCCTACCAGCTTCCACTACCTGCAACCTACGGAAACCACCCCCAACCTCCGCGAACCGCACGGAAACCTTGGGTGGGGCGCAAAGTCTCCAGAGGTTTCTGTTCAGGTTTCCTAAGTGGGACAGGGGCATTAGACATCTGTCCCTAAAATATCACGGAAAATATGTTTGCGTTATAAAACTTTTGGGGAAAGAATGTGCAGATTATGCTGGATACGTAGGCTGATTCAATCTACTTCGGAATGCCCATGGTCGGCAATGCTTACTCGTCCTCAGTTGTAGGAAGTGCCTTAAATAAATGGGGAAAGTTTTTTGTATAGAGCTGTTGCAAAGAGTTGCTGGTATATGGTGACTTTGACATCCTTGGTTTCATGGGATAACGTTGAAAAGATTATGAAAACAGAATCACGTGCACTAAGTCTGTTGTAATAGAGAGCGATATCGACTAATATAGAGCGACGGTTGGTTAAGTAATGAAAACCCGTGAACAAAGTGTATCTGCAACAACATGTAGGCCAGAGCACCAATCTAAGCTATGACTTTATGTCGGAAACAGACAGTAAACATATTACATTCACTCGTAAGCTGCAAATGAAATGCTTTGAGACAAGAATAATAAATCCCAGACATAATTCTCAAAAGAAGGACGGTAGAAGCGGGTACCGAATGCCAATCAGAAAAGGTCATTGCGGGTTTCAAACATTCAAAGAAGCACGTAACTGAATCAGTAGATAATTATTACGATATACAACGCAATGAGTGTTCCACACATGGCTCAATCCGTGAGAGAACAAGACGGGTTGCAATGAGTGAGCTATGCGTCTTGTATTCAAGAGATAAGACAGGTCCGAGTCTATTAGGATCGGGATCATGGGTGGGACGGTATCGCACCGGTACAGCTGCATCCGAACAGCGCCAGTGCCCCGGGTTCGACCTTGACTGCGGGTGCTTGACTGTACGGTGTTTATACTTCTCCCCGTGGCCAACGTGAGTTTTCTCCGGGATCCCAGGTTTCCTCCCACATTACAAAGACTTACAGGTTTTTAAGTTAATTGACGGTATGATTCTAAATCTTCCCCAGTGTTTGTTGGGTAGTCCAATGTGCAGGTGTCGCTGGTTGGCGCGCAGTTGGTAGGCCGAAAAGTTTATTTCCACGTTGCATCTCGAAATTAACCGAAAACTAAGCTAAATTATTAGCTCCTATATCTCAAAAAGAGGAACCGTGTTAAAGAATCTGGGGGCGAGACAACCAGAGAGAACGAGAGAGCTCACGTATAACTAGGAGAAATGGACCTGCAGTCATTACAAAGTAACGCCAATTGGATAACTAGCCTCCGATCATTTGAGGAACAAAGCGGGACCACCACTCTTGGTAAATGCAAATTAATTGATTAGAATGTAAGTTATTGAATATATATATATATATATTCATATATATATATATATATATATATATATCTATATACATTTATATATCTATATATATCTATATACATTTAATATATACATTGAATATATACATTGAATATATATATACATATATATATATATATATGTATGGTGATCAACAGCTACATAGGCGTGTTCAGTCATGAATAAAATCATTTGAGTTAGGTGAAACCAGGGATCTTGAAAACCTTGATTAACCAAAATGACAAATCTTACAATTTAGCATGCAAGCCAAACATTTATTAATGTTCTCGCTATCAGGGGAAACATTTGACTGGAGTTAATAAGGGAAGGTGGGGCGAAGGTGAAATGTCGACTGTGATGTCACTGAGTTCCAGGGAAGCCGTGAATAATTGAATAGCTTCTCCTGCATCGGGTACACACCGCAATGGCTGTATGGTAACTCAAATGTCACCGTACCAATTGGCGCACGTGACAATACATGTGAATTTGGAATTGAACTTGAACTGGAACTTGATCTGTTCGAACAGTCTTATGGACTGCGGAAATTACAATGATGTTCAAGAATGAACTGCAGATGCTGGACAATCGAATGTAGCCAAAAGTGCTGGAGAAACTCGGCGAGTGCGGCAGCATCTATGCAGCGAAGGAAATAGACAACGTTTCGGGCCGAAACCATTCTTCAGACTGATGCAGGGGGGGGGGGGGGGAGAAGAAAGGAAGAGGATGAGCCTGAGGGGGAGGTGAGGAGGGGGGGGGGGGACATAAAGGGCTACCGGAAATTGGAGAAGTCAATGTTCAAGCCGCTGGGGTGCAGTCTGGCCAAGCGAAATATACTCAATGTCCAAGATAGAAGGTTGTAGCTACACTGACCGGAAGAACTCACCACGAACAACAAATATTTATAATTTACCCATTCTAACTATTAGATTCAGAGGATATTTCAAAAATCTCTTTAACTCCTCTCGAAATTGATTCTGGGTCCCGACATAAATAAATGGATTGATACAAAAACTCAAAAGTTGAAGCATAAATGCACTTTCTTCCAGAATAAACGTTGAACCCTTAAAGTTGGAGCCCGAAAAATAGCTAATTTTGGCAATTCTGACATTAAGGAACCTGATAAGAAACAAGAACCACAATAGGATGAAACCACCGGAAATGCAGAAGAGCAAAATAATAGATTTCTTCCGACTCTCCATCTCTGGGTCAATTTTCTGCTCTCCCCTTTTCGTGACCAAGAGTCTTCTTCGGATCCTAATGGCCATGACAATGTGCCTGACAGTCAGTGCGTTAAATAATAATATAATAATGAATGGAAGACACGGGGTACAAATGCGATGAATGCAGTCAAATGCAACCCACGCCTGAGACGTATAGAAGGTTTGTTTTACATTGCAGAGCCAAGGCATGTTGTTAATGATCAAGATAGGCTCATATATGAAGTAATAAGGTACATGCGTAACACAGCTGAGAGCACTAACCGTTCCGACCACCAGTCCAGCCATTTTCGCGGTGCAATATTTCGATTTCAGCTTTTGGCAACAAATGGCCACATATCGATCTAAAGTGAACGCCACAGTGATCCAGACGGAAGCGTCCCGAAATCCATAAATAAGAACAAAATTCGTCCTGCAAATAGGTGTAATGGAAAGGAAGCTGAACCGGAAATGGATGCCTGCAGTGCGGTTGAATATCGCAGCCGTTATAATGAAGAAGAGATCGGTCACGGCCATTGCCACCAGGTAAACAGTGATGCATTTGGACAGACCACAGCGGCCGCGCAGCAGGATGGCAATCACTGCTAGATTCGCTGTAAGAGAAATAACATTATCCGCTCAATTAACAAATTCTTATGAGGCTGTGGGAAGAAGAGCAGGAAATGCTAGCGCAAAACAGAAAGTGCTGGAATAATTCAGCGAATCAATCTATATATGAGAAGGAACTGGAAGGACGGTTTCGGGTCGTAACCATTTCTCAGAAATACTTAAAATGCCCCTGTCCCACTTAGGAAACCTGAACGGAAACATCTGGAGACTTTGTGCCCCACCCAAGGTTTCCGTGCGGTTCCCGGAGGTTCCCGGAGTTTTTGTCAGTCTCCCTACCTGCTTCCACTAGCTGCAACCTCCGGGAACCGCACGTAAACCTTGGGTGGGGCGCAAAGTCTCCAGAGGTTTCCATTCATGTTTCCTAAGTGGGACAGGGGTTTTACGAATCATCCGTAAATCATGAAATTGGTTAATTTCCCATTTCCCCCACAACATGCAATTAAAAAAAAACAATGTTTCCGTACGTTTCCCGGAGGTTTCAGGTGGTTGCCGGAGGTTGCAGCTAGTGGAAGCAGGTAGGGAGACTGACAAAAACCTCCGGGAACCGCACGGAAACCTTGGGTGGGGCGCAAAGTCTCCAGAGGTTTCCGTTCAGGTTTCCTAAGTGGGACAGGGGCATAAGTGGGACAGGGGCTATCCATTTCCTCCACATACGCCGGCTAACGCGCTGGGTTTTTGCGACACTTTGTGTTTTGCACAAGATTCCAAGATCTGCAGTCCGCGTGTGTCCAACAAATACTGGGATTGTTAGCAGAATTGACTAGTTCTGGAAACGAAAAGAGTTTAGCGTTATACTTTGCCTCATTCATTCATGAAATGCGATTATCATTTTCAATGGTATTGAATGGACTTATTCGCCCATGGACTAAGTCCAACCACTTACCCCCACCCAATCCCCGTCGTCACTGGCGGCTAGGTAGCTACCCAATACATCAGATTTCATTGGACAATGTAGCCCGGGAAAATATTTAAATGTGAATATAACGTGACTCCATTTTCCTAAATCCAAAATAAAATTATTGCTAAATCAAAGCAGCTCTCGTGACTACCAATATTTATTAGTGCCGGTGTTGCAGGAATAGCTGCAAGTACAAATAACGGAATCATGGCCGTCGAGAAGTGGTGGAGATAATGCTCCAGGTGCGGGTGAAAGGATGGAGCTTCGCTCCCCCTCACAGAATATATCCAGCTATCATGCCGTTGCTCGAGAACAAACCTGAAGAGTTCAGAGCATTGCTGCTGTGCGAAACATGGCTCACCCCAGCCTCATTGTTGTACAACCGGAGGATTTCTCCATTTATTGCGTGGATCGCAAGTAATCCTCACGCAAGAGGAAGGCTGAGACGAATGTATCAACACAGATCTGCTCCCGTGACATGGGTACCTGTTCATAGAATGCTCTTTTTTACGAACCATGCGAATTGACCTCTAGAACCAGGGTCTAAGAATCGAATCTCTCACTTCCAAAGGCTTCAAACAAAACCTCCTTCATCCCGGTCCCCAACCACATAAACGACTACCGACTGGTAGCTCGGACAGTCGCCACAACGAGGTTCTTTGAAGGATTGGCAGTGGTCAGTCGCCAGACAGACCGCTTCAAATTTACCAAACGAGTTGTCAACTGAGGGTGTAAGAATGTTATTTATTCGCTATATCTCAACGTTAAACACTGCAATACCAAATAAGCTCATCGCCAAGATCCCCGACCGTGGCCAGGAGGCTATGAGGCTTCCATCTGGAACTGGCTTCTGATGTTCCTGATGGTAGACTTCGGTTGGTAAGAATCCTTCGCCCTGACCCTCAAGATGGGTTCTCTGTGCTCAGTCTCATGACTCAGTTGATGACTCCATGAACACCCTTGATTGCAGCATCTCTGGAGAACATAGGAAGGTAAGGTATGGGTTCCAGACCCCACACATATATAACTGTAGCAAGGGGAGTGATTGAATATGCCACTAAAAACATAATTTTTTTTGCAGCCTAAGCAGTGAATATAAGATCGGGTTGCGACGGGACAACTAGTTACAACAGTACTTACAATGTGATGAACTGTTCCATCAACCATCTCTTCAGCATGTGATCTTTAGACCACAAACATTTTTATTGGTGTTACCCATTTCTTCGATCTCTTCCTTCCATACAACATTAATTTAAATTCACACCGTCCTGATTCAGGAACAGATTCTTCCCTACAACCATCAGGCTGTTAAACATTAAAACCTCATAAGCTATAAACTACAATATACTACAATAGACTATTATTATTATTATTATTATTATTATTATTATTATTATTATTATTATTATTATTATTATTATTATTATTATTATTATTATTATTATTATTATTATTGTTATTATTATTATTATTACTATTGTTATTATTATTATTATTATTATTATTATTATTATTATTATTATTATTATTATTATTATTATTATTATTATTATTATTATTATTATTATTATTATTATTATTATTATTATTATTATTATTATTGCATATATATTTATTGCTCATTATTCTATGTTCGCTCTTCTGGGTGAGATGCTAACTGCATTTCGTTGTCTCTGTTCTGCACACTGCACAATGACAATAAAAATGGAATCTGAATCTTATTGTTTATGTGTATCAATTTTGTTACATTATTTATATTATGTATTATGATTACATATTCTGCTGTGCTGCAGCGTACGAATTTCATTGTTCTATCTGCGATATATGACAATAAAACACTCTTGACTGTTGACTCTTGAAACCCTTCTCAGTATGAACATATACTTTTTTAATGCGGTGAGTACTTGGCCCACAGATTTAGTTGTATTCATCACATTGGAGAAGGTGTTTGATCAGACTGCGTGGTGGGGTATATTGATTTTATATGTTTAGATCAGAGGGAAGAAGGGGTAACAGTCAGAAAGTATGAGAGGTCTGGAGATCACTGGTGAAGAGGTGATTGAGGTCACATTTCATCACACTGCGAGGTGTTTTTGCCAAGTCCCTGGTACTGGCGCAGGAGGATGGGAGTGTTTGCTCAGCTCTTATATGACTACCCAAAGACTATTGTCTGCTTTCCCTTCTATTATATCGTGATCTGTTTACGGTTCTTTCATGTTCTGTGAATATTCGAAGGAGTTTTCCGAGATTTTCGCTCTTTTACGCTGTTACATCCACGTTGCGTACTATCATAGCTGTTGGTTTATTTTGATTTTTTTTAACCTGTGCCGAGAAACAATACAACATGTTTGTTCTGCGTGCTATCCAATTAAACCAGACCCTGCCGGATATCAATACAATCAGGCTGCACACAAGTTAAACGGGTATTGCAAAGAGTACAGAATAGTTTTCCGCAACGTTTTAAATGAGACTCTAACATATGAAGGGTTTATTCTGCAGTTTCTTGGCAGCGGGGGAGAAGTCATTTGTGAATCTGGTGATACGTGCTTTCAAACTATTGTGCCTGCTCCCCGACGGGAGTGGAGAGAAGATGGGACGACCAGGTGAAGAGAGACCTTGGTTATGTTGGCTGATTTCCAGTAAGACGCGAAATGTATAAACAATGGTGTGAGACAGGTCTGCAAGGATCATATCAGCGAAAACATAGCTGCGTAGATTTAAATGAGGGACTGGGTTTCCAAGTCTCTTTAACCCAAATAAGACTAGAAAATTCACTGACTCGTAATCGCCCTCATATCCGTCAGTCTCACATGTGAACTACATTCAATTTTAATTTCAATTTTCAATTTAAAACATTTATTGGCATGATAAAAAAAATACATTGTTATATTGCCAAAGTATAAAACATGACATACATATTTAAAATGCATAAGTATAAATACAAGTATACAGTGCATGGATAGATATGTCCCTGTACATAAACTCGCAAGAGGCCTATAGCCCTTTATTGATTGCTACACGTTCTTGCAGCTGTAAGCAGTACAACAGAATAGCAAGTTTAGCAATTCAATATTAATTTCTTAGTGCCAGTTAGTCAATTAGTCTGTGCGTACATATGTGCATGTTGGTCATTCACCGTCATCCACATTTTCACACGGCGGACGGGTTACAATTAAGATACAGTCAGTCTGCAAATAATTGATATAATTGTAATCCGGTTTTGCTGCGGTTAATCCTCTTCGGTGATAGCACGAATGCGAGGAAACAAGCACTGATCTCCTTAACTAGAAACGAATTGTAATATCTTACCTGGAATGCCGATCGCTGCAACACCAGGATAGTAAAATGCGAACAACAGACCTTTTGGTATTCCATGCATTTCTATATGAAGTTCTAATCACAATCTTCGCGACCTTTTTACGATGTTCACATTTATAGTTGATGACATGCTCCGGATGTGACGTTTTATTTTATGTTATCACTAATTAAACAAAACAAAACAATACTCCGTGGGATTATGGACATGTTGCTCATAATTGAATTATATGAGGAAATCTAACATGATTCCAGATGATATGTTAAGAATTTAAATTGTATTTAATTATAGTCAAATTACAATTAAATACAATGATGCAATTATCTGCAATAGTCACGACATTACATTAAAAAAATATTTTTGCCTATGGTAGCCATGACTTTACATTACATACATTTATATAATTATCTTTAGTAGTGATGATATTACACTGAGAAGCATCGGTCCTAAACGCTGTAGAACCTAATGTCTTGTATTGAGGATAATAAGTTAAAGACGTTGTGTATCTGATGACAATTCATCAATGTTTTCCACTGTTGGGTAATATTCCGAATTCACAGAAGCAGGCTGCGGCCACATGCAATAGCCTCGGTGCGTTTTCTGACAGCAGAAATATTTTTACCCCGTTCATTCTGAATGGAAATTCATCGTGGACTTCCATGTCAGCGGGTACATACAATGCATTTTGATCTGGTTTATGCAAGCACAAAATCGGGCAATGAAAGTTCCTAGAATTTAACTTTAACGTGTTCAATTCCAATTCAGCTCATTTATTTTCCAAATGCAGAAATAATTTTCAAAATATTTATAATTGTCGAAGCTCTAGTCAGAATAGTTTGAGTTCCTGCAACATCAGCATCAACACATTTAGTTAACTGATATAGTTCCCTCATTATGGACTAATTCTGCCATATTATTAGTATCTGATGTTGTTCCCTCGTTATGAACTAATAATGCCACAGTTGGACTGCAGGTAAACATTAGTAGAGTTAATATCAGCTTGCAAACGTCGACAATTCGACCGTGGACGGATCTGGATCACCGCTATTTTGTTCCAGCGTGGTAGGACCAATGGTACAGTTATATTTTCATGCAACAGATGCATACAGACAATGCGTTTCGCAGTAATTAATCTAAAATTGGCGGGGCTAATTAGGTGATTAGTTTAATATGCGACCAGGAGTGGTGAACAGCTTCTTATTCAATGCACGCCGGCCAGACCTGATGACCTGATTGAATGTCAACTGTGCTGCATTTCATAGAAACATAGTAACATAGAAAATATGTGCAGGAGTAGGCCATTCGGCCCTTCGAGCCTGCACCGCCATTCAATATGAACATGGCTGATCATCCAACTCAGTTTCCTGTACCTGCCTTATCTCCATACCCCCTGATCCCTTTAGCCACAAGGGCCACATCTAACTTCCTCTTAAATATAGACAATGAACTGGCCTCAACTACATTCTGTGGCAGAGAATTCCAGAGATTCACTACTGTGTAAAAAATGTTTTTCTCATCTCAGTCCTAAAAGACTTCCCCTTTATCCTTAAACTGTGACCCCTTGTTCTGGACATCCCCAACATTGGGAACAATCTTCCGGCATCTAGCCTGTCCAACCCCTTAATAATTGTGTAAGTTTCTATAAGATCCCCCCGCAATCTTCTAAATTCAAGCGAGTACAAGCCGAGTCTATCCAATCTTTCTTCATATGAAAAACATGACATCCCAGGAATCAGTCTGGTGAACATTCTCTGTACTCCCTCTATGGCAAGAATGTCCTTCCATTTCCAATCATTACAATTACACTTAGCGCGCTTTGTTTACCTTAACTTTGGCTTTCAAAACTAAATTAAATTACGGTGTACCGAACGTTTATAGATTTAATTGCTAATTTGGACCTTTGATTAACCAACAAGTGTGGTTTTACACAACGTACACAGCCCACTGATTGCATTTTCTATGGATTATGTACGCCGATCTTGCAATAACTATTTAAATGTTGTTTTAATTAGCTGAACTGGTTTAAAATGTGCAGTTCCAATTTGAGTAAATTAGATAACTAAAGACATATGGCGCTGAGCATATGGGTCCGGTAAATATAATAGACTTTAAGGGTATCGTGCAGTTTCCACTGAATGCACACCTCACAGAGTTGTGACTTAAGTTGACATAAGATTGACTAAAATATGAGAAAATGTCAGGCTATAGTTTAATACCAAATAGGTAAATCCATTAATCACCTGAAAATAAGCAAAACTAAATTAAATTAAAGAGAGAACGATGGGAGATACTACACTGAATTTTAATTCGTTCTTTCCGCAAATGTTCCCTGACCCGCTCAGCCCTTCCGGCAAAACCTGAAGAAGGGTCGGGTCCCGAAACGTCGCTTATTCCTTCGGTGCAAAGATGCTGCCTCGCCCGCTGAGTGTCTCCAGCATTTTTGTCGACCTTCGATTGTTCCAGCATCTGCAGTTCTTTCTTAAACGTTTCCCGCAAGACTTTCATTTCAAGTGTCCGGTGTCTGCGGTATTCTGGTTTATAATGTTAAGACTCGTGATGTACTGGACCTACAGCGTGTAGACGTTGATGCGGCAGACGTTGATGAAGGCAGTGTCTACATCCCAGTGAGCTTCTATTCAGAGGCGATGAGAAGAGTCCGAGAAGCTCCTGTGGGTGAAAATATCTGGATTTTATTTTAAAGTTATGACCTTCATTTCTCTTCTTCCTCAGCGAACTTCACCTTCTTTGTCCTATCTCAATGGCTCGCACAAACAGACCACGGAACCTGGGTCCAGAACAAAGCATTACTTACGTGATGCGTTATTAATGGCTCGGCTTCTCTTTCCACAGACACTGTCTGACTGGCTCCGTGTTTCCTCCAGTTTCGGTGTTTATAACCGGATCCATTATAATGCACACAACAGAACTTATATGTTGCTGAGGCGACAAATCCCGGGGTCAGGAGTGTGTGACTCCAAAATGGAGGAGAAATGGGCACCAAAGTCATCATGTCATAAGATCATAAGTGAAATGAGTTGAATTAGGCCATTCGGCCCATCAAGTCTGCTCCGCCATTCAATCGTGGATGATCTATCTCTCCCTCACAACCCTATTCTCATGCCTTCTACCCGTAACCTGTACTAATCAAGAATATATCTACCTTTGCCTTAAAAATATTAACTGACTTGGCCTCCACAGCCTTCTGTGGCAAAGAATTCCACAGGTTCACTGCCTCAGACTAAATACATTTCTCACCTTCTCCTTCCTAAAAGAACGTCCTTTAATTCTAAGGCTATGATCGCTAGTCCTAGACTGTCCCACTAGTAGAAACATCCACTCCATATGCACTCGATCTAAGTCTTTCACTTTTCAGTATGGTTGAATGCCCTTAACAGCGCCTTATAGAGCATCAGCATTACGTCCCTGTTTTTGTGTACGAGCACTCTTGAAATAAATATTAGCATTGAGTTTGCTTTGTTTAGTACCGATTCGCCTTGCAGAGTAACGTTTTGGGAATCCTGCACCAGCACTCCCAAGTCAATTCGCACATCCGATTTCTGGATTCGCTTTCCATTTAGAAAATCATCTACGCCTTTGTTCCTACTACCGAAATGCAGGACTCCACAATTTTCAACACTATAATCCACCTGCCACTTCTATGCCCACGCTCCCAACGTGTTCAAGTCCTTCTGCAGAGTTCCTGCTTTCTCTACAATACATGTCCTTCCACCTATTTTCGTATCATCCGCAAACTTGTCCACAAAGTCTCCAATGCCCTCGTCGAAATCATTAACATACAACGTGAAGAGTAGCGGCCACAACACCGACCTCTGCGGAACTCCGCTTGTCACCAGCAAACAACATGAAAGAGCCACTCTTTGTCTTCTGACATCCAGCCACCCTGCTATCTGTACTTTGATACCATGGGCTCTCATCTTGCTTTGTAACCTCGCCTGTGGGATCGTATCAAAGGCTATCTGAATATCTAAGAAAAAACATCTACTGACTCTCCGTCATCTGTCCTGCTATTTACTTCTTCAAATAATTCCAGCAAATTTGTCAAGCAAGACCTCCCCTTCACATAGCCAAGCCATGCTGACGTTGGCCTATTTTATCGTGAACTTCGAAGTCCTCGGTAACCTCTTCCTTTATAATGGACCCTAAAATCTCACCAGCCACCGAAGTTAGACTAACCGGCTTCAAGGTCACACTATTCTGCATTGCTCCCTTCTTGTGCAGCAGGGTAATATTGGCAACCCCTCTGCCATTTCTTTATTCACCATTATCACTTCTACTGCATTATTTCCCAGCGGTGCAACTCCCACTATTGCCTCTCAATTACTTAATCTAACTGAAGACACTCGTGCCGTCCTCTTTTATATTATTGGCTTGCTTACCTTCGTATTTCATCTTTTTTTCCCCTGTATTGCCTTTTTAATTGACTTATGTTGTTCCTTAACAGTCACCCAATCCTCTGGCTACCAACTAATATTTTCTATGTTATACGCCTTATCTTTTAGTTTGATACTATCCTTGACCTCCCTTGTCAGCCACGGTCGACTCTTTCTCCCCCTATAATTTTTCTTCCTTGTACTGATTCTCCTCGAAACGGTTGGCCTTCCTTCTCGTATAGATAAGCTCTGTTACTTTATGGAGTTTCAACAAACTCTCCACAGCATGACAAAGATATCAAGTAATATTTGGGGGTCAAAATAATTGTAAGTGTCGATAATGTGTTCGGCAGCTGACGTAGAGTTCCATATTTGAAAATAACGCAAACATTAGTAAGGGTGAATTCGGGGCATGAATTGTGGCCCCTTGTCCTGGACTTCCCCAACATCGGGAACAATCTTCCTGCATCTAGCCTGTCCAACCCCTTAAGAATTTTGTAAGTTTCTATAAGATCCCCCCTCAATCTTATAAATTCTAGCGAGTACATAGAAACATAGAAACATAGAAAATAGATGCAGGAGTAGGCCACTCGGCCTTTCGAGCCTGCACCGCCATTCAATATGATCATGGCTAATCATCCAACTCAGTATCCCGTACCTGCCTTCTCTCCATACCCCCTGATCCCTCTAGCCACAAGGGCCACATCTAACTCCATTTTAAATATACAAGCTAAAGTCTATCCAATCTTTTTTCATATGAAAGTCCTGACATCCCAGGAATCAGTCTGGTGAACCTTCATTGTACTCCCTCTATGGCAAGAATGTCTTTCCTCAGATTTGGAGACCAAAACTGCACGCAATACTCCAGGTGTGGTCTCACCAAGACCCTGTACAACTGCAGTAGAACCTCCCTGCTCCTATACTCAAATAATTGTGCTATGAATGCTAACATACCATTCACTTTCTTCACTGCCTGCTACACCTGCACGCCTACTTTCAATGACTGGTGTATCGTGACACCCAGGTCGCGTTGCAACTCCCTTTTCCTAATCGGCCACCATTTAGTTCCTAGTTTACTTTCCTGTTTTTGCCACCAAAGTGGATAACCTCACATTTATCCACATTATACTGCATCTGTCATGCATTTGCCCACTCACCCTGCCTATCCAAGTCACCTTGCAGCCTCCTAGCATCCTCCTCGGAGCTAACACTGCCCCCCAGCTTCGTGTCATCCGCAAACATGGAGACGTTGCATTCAATTCCCTCGTCCAAATCATTAAAATATATTGTAAATAGCTGGGGTCCCAGCACTGAGCCTTGCGGTACCCCACTAGTCACTGCCTGCCATTCTGAAAAGGATCCGTTTACTCCTACTCTTTGCTTCCTGTCTTCCAGCCAGTTCTCTATCCACATCAATACTGACCCCCCAATACCGTGTGCTTTAAGTTTGTATACTAATGTTGTAAAACCAAAGAAAATTGTTATTGTGCAGCATGTTCTTGGGTCAGCGATTTCCCTTTGCAAAACATGTAACTTTACTTACACCGATGGAAGACGACAATCCTGTGTTTATCACCTGTCATCCACATGCTACACATGCTCCTCGCAGCCGGTGTTCACGATGAGGCCTAATTTATCAGCATAAACTCGGCGACCGCTGTCGAACATTTGCGCTCGTTCCTCCAAGGCCTACCGGATATTCTGGTTGCCAAAAGTTTCAAATATCCTTCCCATTACTATATTGTCCATTCTGTCCTTGGCTTCCTCTATTGCCAGAGCGAAGACACAATAAAAACTGGAGGAATAGCACTACATATTCAGCTTAGCAAGTTTAAAATTCAACCGTATGATCATTGAATTTTTCGATTGCAAGTAACCAACCCACATCAGCCTCCTTCCACTCCCTTCTTCCCCAGGGTCCACCCATCCTTACCCCTTCCACCTCCCCTCCCCTCTCGCCACTCCACCCCACCCTCCCTCCTCTCGAACAGCGCATTGTGTTTTCCTGTTACTGATTACCTTAAAATTCGAGGGAGGATACCTTCTTTCCCCCCCCCCCCCCGAAATTGAGGAAGAGGATGTTGTCTGGGCACCGTGTTACAAATCTCATTGTTTCCTTTCTGTTGTCCTTCAAATCATTATTTCATATTCGGCTCAGTGGTGTCGTCTGGAAACCTGCTGACTGGTTCCAGCTGAAACTGTCGGCCTAGTGGTGCGTGCTTTGGCGGTTTATTAAGGGGCTGTGGACGCAGCCTTATGGGCACGGCATGGGTAATTATAGTGGAGGCTGATTAGTCGCCTATTCTTAGTGACACTCTCTATCGATCAGGAAGTCAAGTATGAGGGAGCTTGAGGGGTGCTGTGTCCCAGGTCTGGGTGTTGAGCTTAATTGAAATGATGATCTTGACGGCAATAAAATGGTGTCTAGTATACTTGGTATGCTAATGTTCCAGTAATAAGTGCAAGGCCAGCGAAGCATGTCTTCCGTGAGTCTTTGCAGCAATGTGCGATTTGTAATGAGTCTGGGCAATCTGGGAGACAGGAGTTGGTGGGTGATATGACCAGCATCTCGAAACAATTCATGACAGTGGATCAGTGAATGTTGTGATTAGTTACCTCTCATGTGGGATGTGATGTTTCACTAATAGCATTTGAATTTTGAAGGTACACATTATTGATGGTGCATATCATGCTATGTCCATACTAGGGATCCAAAAAGAGATAGATGAAAGGATAGAAAATTGGCTTAATGGATGGAAGTTGATTCCAATGGTGAATGGAAGCTTCTCGGATTGGAGGCCTGTGACTAGTGGTGTGCCTCGGGGTTCGGTGCTGGGCCCGTTTCTGTTTGTCATCTATTCGAATGATTTGGATGAGAACGTACATGGCAAAATGAGCAAGTTTGCTGATGATACAAAAGTGGGTGGTCTTGCAGATAGTGAAGATGGTTGTGAAACATTGCACAGGGATCTTGATCGATTGGCCAGGTGGGCTGAGGAATGGTTGATGGAATTTAATATAGAATAATGTAAGGTGTTGCATTTTGGGAAGTCTAACAGGGGCAGGAACTACACGGTGAATGGTAGGGCTGCGGGGAATGTTGCACATCAGGAGGGGTCTGGGGGTACAGGTGCATGGTCCCATGCAGGAGGAGTCGTAGGTATGTAACTTTTGGCACATTGGCCTTCATCCGTCAGGGTCTTGATATAGAAGTTGGGAGTCCATGTTGCAGTATAAGAAGTTGGTGAGGCCGCATTTGGAGTATTGTGTGCAGTTCTGGGCAGCGTGTAATAGGAAAGATGTTGTCAAGTTGGGAAGGGTACAGATAATACAAGAATGTTGCCAGGACTAGAGGGTCTGAACTATAGGGAGAGGCTGGGACTCTATTCCTTGGGAAGCAGGGGGGCGAGGGGTGATCTGATAGATGAGTATAAAATCATGAGAAATAGATCGGGTAGATGCACAATTTATCTTGCCCAGAGTAGATGAATCGAGGTCCAGAGGACATAGATTTCTAAGGGGGTAGAGATGCAAAAATAATTTAAGTGTATACTTTTTAACACAAAGTGTGGTGGGTGTCTGGAACAAGCTGCCAGAATAGGTGGTTGAGGCTGGGACTATCCCAACGTTTAAGAAACAATTAGACAGGTACTTGGTTAGGACTGGTTTGGAGGGAAATGGACCAAACGTGAGCAGATGGGTCTCTATAGCAAGGACATGTTTGCCCGTTTTGGCATGTTGAGCTGAAGTGCCTGTTTTCAAGCTGTATCACTCTACGACTCTATGCCTTTAAGGATAAGGAGAAAGCCATTTAGAACGGAGAGGGGGAAACACTTTTTTGTGAGTGGTGATTCTGTGGAATTCTCTGCGTCAGAGGGCGGTGGAGGCAGGTTCTCTGGATGCTTTCAAGAGAGAGCTAGATAGGGCTCTAAAAAATAGCGGAGTCAGGGAATATGGGGAGAAGGCAGGAACGGGTTACTGATTGGGGATTATCGGCCATGATCACATTGAATGGCGGTGCTGGCTCGAAGGGCCAAATGGCCTACTCCTGCACCTATTGTCTATTGTCTATTGACTATTTTGATTAAGCATCCACCAAAGTTACTAGACAACATTTATTTTTATAGAATTAAATTTATGTACAACATATATGATGGGAACATTGCCATCCGTTTTGAACGAGAATTGAATATGTAGGCTGAAAATGTAGATTTCGGAATAAAGTTCCATCAAACCACGGAATAATCCGTGAGCGGTTTGAAGAGGTCATACAATGAGCCTTTCATGACAACGGCGGTACATGGAATATAGAATTACTTTTTAAAACGTGCGTTCGAAGGATGCACAACCTTCAATGCGGTCTTTCCGTAGACTGCATTTTCTGCTTTTGTCTTCCATCTCACTTTCCATCCTTGTACCTTTCAAAAAACTTTAAGTGATTATAATTGCACCCTTCTGATGATTTCTTCCATATATCCACCACACTTTTTGTGAAAAACAACCGACATTCCTCAGTTTTTCTCTCTCACATTGAATCTGTGTTGTCTAGTTATATATTCCCCAATTCTGAATGATATAATAAAGACTTCGACCGTCCACCTTTTCTACGCCCGTCCTGATTTTATATATTTTTCTAAGCCCAATCCTTAGACTCCTGCGATTATGTGGAAATAACGGGCAACATATTTAGCTTCTATTTGTAATTCAAGCCCTGTATTCACAGTAATGTGCTTTAAAATAAAAGGAAACAGGAAAGAAACGGAAACGGTTTAGGGCATCCATGAAATGGCATTGGCGAAGAGTTTGTCGAGAATGTTATGTATACATTAGACCAAGTGCAGACCCGTTGGGTCTGTTGCGGGGGGGGCGCACTAATTACCCCCCGCACACACGCTAACTACCCACCTCGATATTATATTGATATTATTAATTTGCTTATTTTAACCTATAACCGCCATATCCACCGA